>NC_141874.1:122357498-122509014 GCF_056163025.1 Triticum urartu | reverse complement strand
CAGCTCAGCAACAACAAGCTCAAGCTTTGCCTTCTCCTTCTTAAGAACATCTCTATAAACTTCAACATCCTTCATAGCCTTCCTAGTGTTCCTGATGATATCAGCTTGGCTCTGCAAAATGCACCTCTGCTCTTTTGCAAGTTTGAGATTTTCCATCTGCACCTCCAACATGGCTTTCTCCTCTAGCTCCTTCTTCTTCTTCTCAAGTTCTTCCTCCTCCACTTGTTTCTGGTACACCTGCTTGTCCACCCTACCATCCTGCCAATCAAACATCTTGGATACATCATCAACAAGCTTGGTGTACTCAATGCAAAGCTTGTCATTTTCAGTCCTGAGCTTGGCTAATTCCCTTTCATGCTAACTCTTAAGCCTGGCCAACTCCTTCTCAAACTTTTCCTTGTCATTTACCCTTCCAAAGTTCTGCTCATGGAACATCTCCCATAGCTTGCCCAAACAACTCTGAAGAACAGTTGGCCAAGGCCCATCAACCCACTCTACAACACCACAATTCACACCATTTTCCTGCATTTGTAAATGTGATAAGTTATTACAAAAGGACTAGTACCTTATTTCAATTCCATGATTAACTTGATAAACTTAAGATTTTCTAACTATTAATAACATAAATGAGATATGATAAGTTATTACAATGCCATGATTAAGTTTCCAAAGTGACAAAAATACATATGTGTCTGTCATATCAAACAAACTGCTGCATCATATCAAACATCACTGAACACCCATAGCAGAAAACTTAATTGGCATCTAACCTGGACTGGGCAGCCATAGAAACGCCTCCCTGTTACAGGCCCTTCAAAAGCAACACGCTTAATAGGCCTCAGTTGGTGCAGAATGCACTTGGGATGAGCAAGCTCAAGTTGGCCACAGAAAAGGGGCTCCACAGTGGTGTCTGGTTCCTCCTACAACCATAATAACCAACAAACACTGGTTTCAATCTGCACTCAATACCAGAATCAACTTGCACTGTTCATTAAATCCCCAAATCAGCATGAACCCTAACATTGTACAGAGATGAACTCTAGGTTACCTCAATCCTACAATCAAACCCCACCCTCACTAATCAAGAACAGTATCACACACACAACAACAACACTACACTAAGCAACATCCATGGCTGAAGCCTAAGCTACTAGCACCTAACCCTAACCCTAACCCTAGGTGGCAAAGAACTTACCATAAGTCCCATGTCCATGCTGACAACCTCGCACTCCTCCTCCGAGCTGGTTTCCTCGTCGTTCCAGGAAGGCATTGCGGCAAGAAGGTCGACGACCACCGGCCTCGAAGACGACGCACGGCGGCGAGCTCGTACTGGAGCAGGGGTCTGGGAGCAGGGGAGTGAGCGAGCACGAGAGAGTGAGCGAGCGTGTGATCCCGACCGACCGAGCGGGTATATTTACCCCAGTTCCGACCGGGCCGGTCGGCTAACGGCCGTCAACTGCCGCGCCGTGAGCGCGCGTGGCCACGTGGGCTGACAGATGGGCCCAGGCAGTCAGAAAAACGGTTAAATCGCTAGTCACCGCGGGTTTGGGTTTTTTGAAACAGCGGACCGCGTGTTTGGTAGCTTTCTAAGAAAAATTAAAAACTGGTAGTTTTTTGAAACCTTAGCCTGTAAATTAGTAGTTTTATGCTATTTACTCTCTCGAGTAGTGTCTAGTGGTGCCGGTTCTGGTCGTCTTCTTCCTTCCCCCATGGTGGGGGAGAGTGGAAGGTGCCGGATCTGGCAAGATCGCCTTGGATAAGCTTGTTCAGTGCGATGGTGTTCCCTGATCTGGAGGACATCCATCTGCTGCTGCTTGTTTTATCAGGCTACCATGATGGTGGACGAGGAGCAGGGTAGGCGCAGAAAACTGAAGCCTGCAAGTCAGGTTTGAGCTTATCAGAAGAGGTCTCTTTGGTGGAGCAACGATGCCCACAGATGGATGTCGGTCTTCGCAAGTGCTTTTGCTTCTTCTGGCTGAATGGTGGCTGACTCCATTCTTCCCGGCTTGCGTGCCTGATGGGAGGCAGTTCCAACAACAGTTTAAAGGCCATGACGAGCAAGTGATGCTTCCATGATGATTTCGTCGCGCCAGGTGGTTCGTCCCGGCGACGGCGAGGTTCAAATCGGGCAGCGGCTGTCAAGGACCCAATCACGTTTCTTGCTTTCAGCTCGAGGTCTTCCTTGTAGAAGTTAAGGACTTAGTTGTAATGTTTTTATTTGGGTCCTGTTTTTTTAACTGAGTACAATCGAAGCCATTCACATACACGAGCATACACTCACCCTTATGAATGCACGCATGCACACCCTACCCCTATGAGAACCTCCGAGAGACTGAGCCGGCACATCATCTTAAGATTTGACGAAGTTGCCACAAACTCCTTGACAGAAACGTCTCCTCTGACTGAACGCACATCACTGAATTAAATTCAGAAAAATGCGAGCACCAATGTCAAGTCTAGGACTTGAACTTTGGTGTACTAGGGATACAACTGTCCTGTTGCAATTTGTGCTTTGATGTTTATCCAATGAAGTCTGGGGCTTTTGGAACCCTCTTTCTGTTCAATAAAATGTACATGGAGAAAATCTGCTTTTTTGTAGGGGTATATCTAAGCTTTATTAATCATAGTCCACATGAAGTGGTATACAACAAGGATCATGGGGATGGATAAACCAAAGATGTCGCCCTTGATCAAGAGTGTTTCAAAACTTAGCTAACCTATCTGCATCAGTGTTTGATGCCCGACCTTCAAAAATAAACTTATATTTAATTAAACTAGCTCGCTGCTTAATCTCACTAGTGATACAAATACAACCATAAGTGCTACTAATCCCACTTTCAATGTCGTTCACCACCTGCTTAGAGTCGAGGCAATTATAACATTTTGAATCATCAAGTCTTCTGCCAGAGCCAAAACTTCTCTGCATGCCATCGCCTCGAGCATGGTTACAACGATGATTCCTCAGACAACCAGAAAGGAGCTAGGAAAGATTTTTTTTTGAGACAAACTGCAAAGCTTTATTAGATCGTCACAATGTTTACAGGGACGAAATCAAGTTCGTTGGGCTGGCCTAACCAAGCATGGCGGCAAGTCCCGAGAGATAAAGCGTGCTTTGCCAGTTTGTGAGCCTCGATATTCGAGCTCCTAAACTCATGAATAATATTACAAGTTTCAAAAGACGATTTATTGCATAATCTCCTGCACAATTGCACCGTAGCTCCCTTTATATTGCTGATGGATATCGTCGACGGCCACCTTGCAATCCGATGCCACATGGATCCTTCGGACGTAGAGATCATCGGATAAAGCCAGTGCCTCCCTGATAGCAAGTGTCTCCAGAATGCCGGGATCTGACAAGTTGGGGAAAACCACCACCGATGCTCCCATGAAAACACCATCTCGATCTCTGCAGACAGCTGCCACTACTCCAAGCGATCGTCCCACCGCTGCATCTACATTGAGTTTTACTAGCCCATCCGGAGGTGCCAACCAATGATTTGGGCGGCGTTGGGGCGGCCCCCTTCCGACCACTCCAGGCTGTTGTAATGATTTTAGTTTTGCTATGTGTGATGTAACAAAGCTGTTGATAGCAAAGGGTGTTTGGAAAATATCCTCATACATGGACTTTCTTCGTGAACTCCACAACGCCCATAGGGTGACCAAAAAAGCAAGGAAATCCTCTTGGTTGAGAGCTTCATACATTACGAACAACCACCTCTTTGGGTTTTCCTCTCTGCAAGTACTCAGTTTATCCAAAACAGCTTCCGTTGAGAGTGCCCAAGTGCTCCTCGAGACCGAGCAGTCCACCAAGGCATGTCGCCAAGTATCAACAGCCCCGCAAAGGCAACAAGCCCTGGAAGATGACATGTTTCTATGGTGGAGAAGTGCAGTTGTGGGAATAGAATTTCCAGCGAGCCTCCACAAGAAAATTTTCAGCTTGGAGGGAACCCTGATCCGCCAAAGATCAGTCCAGCCTTGGTCAGCACCCTGGGAGTCGGAGGAGCCCCCCTGCTCATACAGCCATGCCTCTCGGCCTAGCTTTGTCCGTTGAATCATCCGGTACGCTGAACGCACTGAAAAGATACCCTTTCGATCCTCTGACCAAGCCCAAAAGTCATCTATCTGTCTTGTGCAAAGAGGAATTTGTAAGATGGCCTCTGCGTCTATTGGTATAAACAACGAATGCACCAAGTTCTCGTTCCAGGTAGACGAGGTATGGTCGATCAGCTCAGCCACCTTCCTCGGTGGATCAAGGATCAAACAAGCAATGGGCCTTCTCGCATGTGATCTCGGCAACCAGTTGTCCTCCCAGATATTGGTTGATTCCCCATCTCCAATCCTACGCACCAAACCTTGAACCATAATGCCCCGGCCATCAAGAATGGCTCGCCAGATCTGCGAGGGGTGTGGTCCCAAGGTTGCACCGAAGATATCTGTATCAGGATGATAGACTGCTTTCAGGATCCTCGCGCTCAACGACAGGGGTTTTTGCAACATACGCCAGGACTGCCGAGCTAAGAGGGCCAACTTAAAGATCTCCATGTCTCGAAAACCAAGGCCTCCAATGTTCTTTGGTAATGTCATCACGTCCCAAGCCACCCAGCTAGGCTTCCGCTTTCCTTGTTTGCTCCCCCACCAGAATTGTCTGATTAGCGAAGTAACACTTTCGCATAGTCCCCGAGGGAGACGGAAGCATGCCATAGAGTATACTGGAATTGCTTGAGCAACCGCCTTGATTAGTACTTCTTTCCCTGCGGATGATAAGAGTTTTTCCATCCAACCTTTCACCTTTTCCCAAACACGATCCCGCAAGTACTTGAAAGTCCCATTCTTCGAGTGTCCGACCTCCGTTGGCATACCCAGGTACCTGTCACTGAGTGACTCATTTTGCACATTCAAAATATTCTTCATATCATCTCTAACCTGTTGCGGGCAGCCTTTGCTGAAAAAGATTGATGACTTATCGTGATTTATCCTCTGTCCGATGCCAAATAGTATGTGTCCAGTAGGTTTGATACCGCTACTGCCCCCTCATTCCCTGACTTAAAAAGCAGCAGGCTGTCATCGGCGAAAATAAGGTGGTTCACGGCGGGAGCCATAGGTGCCACCTTTAACCCTAAAATGTTTGATGACGAAGAACTGGTTTTCAGGAGGCACGAAAGGCCCTCCGCTGCAATTAAGAAAAGGTAAGGGGATATCGGATCTCCCTGCCTTATACCTCTGCTTGGTACAAACTGATCAAGCTTTTCTCCATTAAACAGTACTGAAAAGGAAACATACCGCACCATGCTCATGACAGTGTTTATCCAGGGGACGACAAACCCTAGCTTTCCCATTATGGCCTCCAAATAGTCCCACTCCAGCCTGTCATACGCTTTCATCATATCAAGCTTAAATAGCACAATAATTGTTAGCCTTCGCTTTACTGCGCTTCATGAAATGAAGACACTCATAAGCACTTATAATATTATCTGTTATGAGTCTGCCTGGGACGAAAGTCGACTGCTCCTCAGATATGATATCTGGTAGAATTTGCTTCAGCCTTTTTGCAATGACCTTGGATGCAATTTTGTATAGGACATTGCAGAGGCTAATAGGCCTAAATTGTGACAAGATGGAAGGGTTTGTTACCTTGGGAATCAGAACAAGGATGGTGTCGTTTATGCTCTCCGGAGTTTCTTCCCCTCTCACAATCCTCAAAACATCATATGTCACCTCTGCACCACATAACTCCCAGTGTCTTTGATAGAAGTGTGCCGGAAAACCGTCAAGACCAGGCGCCTTTGTTGGGAACATTTGAAACAAGGCTGCCTTAACCTCCTCATTTGAGTAGGGGGCACACAACATGTCATTCATCTCTGCCGACACTTTAGTTGGGACGCAATTTAAAACTCTCTCCAGATTGCTCACCCCCTCCGATGTATATAGAGTCTTATAGAAGTCATTTACCATCGCCTTCAACTCCTCCGGATCATCTGTAATTACCCCCAGCGAGTTTTGTAAAGCCTTGATCATATTCTTCTTTCGACGGATACTCGCCCTTAAGTGAAAAAATTTGGTGTTCCTATCACCCGATGTGAGCCACTCCACCCTTGATCTCTGCCTCCACATAATTTCCTCCCTGTGATATAGCTCCACAAGCTTCTCGTTGATTTTGAGCTCAACATGTGTTGGCGCAGTACGGCTTGCGTCTGACCTGAGCTGTTTGATCTCCTCGCAAACACTCCCGAAAAGTGTCTTTGTTCCATCGGCCCAAATCCTGTGACACCGCTGAGAGTTTGGCTCTGAGCTCTTCTACCCTGGTGGTGGCTCCGTGCGTTGCCCATGCCTCGGTAATCTTACTGCTCCAGGAATCATGGCCCTCCCACATGACCTCATATTTAAATGGGCTAGAACTCTGGCTTCTCCTCTGATCTGTGTTCGTTCTTGCTAATATCGGGCTGTGATCTGATGTGGCAGCCACCAGATGTGTTAGATCAGCCAAAGGAAAATGTGCGTGCCACTCAGCCGACACCAGGGCTCTGTCGAGGCGCACCCTCGTGAAAGTACCTCCAGTTACCTTCTTTTCAAAAGTCCATGGAATACCAAAATAGCCAATGTCCAGCAACATGCAAACATCAACGACATCTCGAAAGGCTTGTATCTGCGCACTGCTATGTTGCCTGACTCCCACATGCTCATCTGGATGTAACACTTCATTAAAATCACCCACGCAGAGCCATGAGAGACTGCTCAAAGTACTGATGTTTTTTAAAGTGTCCCATGTCTTGTACCTCAGGTGGGTTTGAGCTTCGTCGTATACTACAGTTAATCTACAAGGGTCATCGCCCGGTTCAAAGACCGAGCAATCAAGATGGTAATCAGAGTAACCCAAAATCTCAATATTTATTGCATTGTTCCAAAACAAACCGATACATCCACTTCTACCACGACCGCTAACAGCATAACCATTATCATAACCAAGTGTTCCTGCTAAAGCTTCTACCCTAGAGCCTTCCAACTGGGTTTCTACGATACAAAACAGAGTAGGGAAAATTTCCTCGCGAAATCGCGAAGTTCACGAATCATCGTGGCTTTGCCCACGCCACGACAGTTCCAGCAAAGAACACTCATTGGGCTCGGCGGTGCCCGTCACTCGGGCCCGCCAACTTTGGATCTATCTTGCTAAGCAACATGGACTTCACCACTGAAACTTTCTCCGTCTCTGTCCCCACCTTTGCTCTCTTTGTTTCCTGTGTATAACTCGGGCTTGATGGCACCCTTGGGGGAGGCAGTGCAAGCATCTTCCCTTGTATCCCCTCTAGGGATTGTTCAGATTCCTTCAGGATCGTCTCCGGTCTCAGATTCACGGGTGGTTCAGACCCCCTTTTCCTGACCCTTTCATCGTCCAGCATCTCCAAGTCCTGCTGAGAGTATTCAGCTTCGGCCCCATCATGCTGAGAGCTTGAGCCCCCGCTTCTCCCAGTTCGTCCTCCTCTGTGCCCCCCTGCGTCCACGGCCACCTCCGGGACCGCTTCCGTTCCTCATGAACCAATTTTGCCCTGAGCTCCTTAAAGACAAGAGCCGATGGAGGGTGAATGCCTGTACCATGTTCCTTGTAGAGATGGCCTAGCATGCCGCATACCGCACACCAATCCGGTAGCTTTTCATATTTGACCTTGTAGATTTGCCTCTCGCCTCCCCTGATCATAGATACAACGTTCTTAGGCGGCTTGGTGACGTTTATCCTGACCCACACACGGTAGAAGTTTCCCGTGAAATCGTGCAACTGAGCTTCAGTGAAGAGGACCTCTCCCACCTTGGCTGCAAGGGAAGGAACCAGGTGGGCGTAGAGGAGCGGTACATCATGAATCTGGATCCATATCTCGATTGAGTCCAACCTGACAGTCGATGGCTTCGTCACCCCATCATATTCCTTGAGAATTACTGCATCACCTCTGAAGTGCCACGGTCCCTCATGCATGACCCTCTCCCAATCCCCTAGGCAGGAAAATTGGATAGTGTAGAGGTTCTCCTCTAAAGGCTTGAACTTAGCTTCTTGTGCGAGATCCCATGCCGCTCTCATGTTCTTGAAGAACCAAACTGACTGTAGGGTTTATCGGAATTAACCCTAGCGAGAGCAATCCACCTAGCCGCCTCCTGCCGGACGTCTTTCTCATCGAAGATCACGTCGTCCAGGTCGTCCTCCTTCAGCCCTAGCTCTTCCATCATCCTTGCGACGTCGCTGATCCCCTCCGTAAGCGGAGATCCATCTGCCGCCATGTCGAAACCCTAACCCGAGTTTAAAGATCGGGTTTCTGCAGTCGCCCTATGCCCCCATCCTCCGAAAACAGCCAAGGCCCTCGGCCAGGAGACACCGAGAGGCCCTCCCGCGGTCCAGGAGAAGTAGCTGCGGAGGGGTCGCGGGCGGGGAAGATCAAAACTCGACGGCGGCGACAATCGCCCCCGAGAAAGCAAAACCCTAACTAGAGGGAAAACTATACTCGAAGCTGTTCTGTTAGCCACAAGAAAGCTAGGAAAGATAAACAGACTAACAGAGGCAGGATCGGGTCGGCCTTTATGGCAAACAAAAGGAGGATTGGGCCGGCCTGTTTTTTTTTTTGAGATAATAGTCCGGCCTGGTATCAAGATCGCTTTAAAACAGGCCGAACGGTTAGGCCCACGTACCCTCCGCCGTGCCGCGTGCGTGTGAGCCCTAGAAGGATCGGCACCTTCTTGTGGCCACCCAACCCACCCTCGCGTTCCCCCCACATCTCGTCGCTCGTCGTTTCCCCCAATCCGCTCGCCTCGCCTCCCCCCGCGCCGCCTCCTGCTCCGGCTCCGGCGAGATGTCTCGCTTCGGGCGCTCCGGCCCGCCGCCGATCCGCGACACCTACTCCCTCCTCGTCCTCAACATCACCTTCCGTAAGTTTCCCCTTCGCATCTCCTCTGCGCACCCTTCTCCCCGAGGTGCGCCTCCAATAGGCGGCTGCTCTAATCCTCCCCGTGCGTGTCGCGCAGGTACGACGGCCGATGACCTTTTCCCGCTCTTCGACAAGTACGGCGAGGTCGTCGACATCTACATCCCCAGGGACCGCAGGTAGGCAAAAAAAAAAGACAAAAAACCCTAGGTTCTTCGTATGCTGGTTTGGCAGTTGGTCTGTGTTCGTGTGTAGATTGGGTGGGTGTCCTGTAGGGCTGCGGAGTGTGCACACGGAAATTTTAGGGTTGTGGGATTTGATTCATGTTGTTTGTACACCTGCACACGGAATTTTTAGGGTTTTGGGAGTTGTTTCATGTTGTTTGCACATCCATTTTCTGCAGGACTGGCGACTCGCGAGGGTTTGCCTTCGTGAGGTACAAGTATGAGGACGAGGCGCAGAAGGCAGTTGATCGCCTGGACGGTGGGTTCCTCTCCTCCATGCGAATTGGAAAATTCTGTGGTACATGTTGTTTTAGGATTGGATTCAACTTCATTTTGTTGGTTATCTTCCAGGGAGGTTGGTGGACGGGAGGGAGATGATGGTGCAGTTTGCCAAGTACGGGCCAAATGCTGAGCGGATGTAAGATAAAACGTCTTTCCTGACTACTGGCATAATTATTGAGGAAATCTTGATATTGACACTTACTCCCTCGGTTCACATATATAAGATGTTTGGATATTTCAATATGGACTACATACGAACTGAAATGAGTGAACACACACGCTAAAATGTGTCTATATACATCCCATCCATAAAAGAAAGTTACAAAATCTTATATTTGTGTACGGAGGCACTATTTTTAAGCCAATGCCGATGTCTTGATATTTAGGCATGGACCGGTTATTTGCTAGATGTAAACTTCCTGGTTGGATGTGTTAGGCACTACATACCCTATGTCTAGTGCAACAGTAGATTACTCGGTACTAGAGCAAAGGAATCGATGGTTTTGAAGATTTTGCTACATTTGGATGCCATGAATTATCTTTGATTATGAACCATCATTCCCAAAGTGTTAGGTTACATCAGTATGGTGCGGTATTAGGTTACTCAATACTAGAGCAATTATGATGTTGTCTTAATTACACAATTTGCTGATCTTAACATATTAGCTCTTATTACGTACCAGGTTACAACTTGCGTGAATATGTGATGCTCTGTCTAGGAATCATTTTCTTGTAATTTTCTGTTGGCAATGGTAATCAGCAAGAAGTGGGCATGCGCTAACCATAATACTACCTGATATAGTTTATTTCTCATACATTGTTTTCTCTATAGTGAGAAAAGTAAGCTATGCATATTTTGTCAGGATATACACTATGTAGTCAGAATTGATTATTCCAAGAAGTTCATGAAAATTGCTCTATGTAAAAGAATGAACTAGCACCTATCATAAAGCTGTTCTGTTTGTTAGTGTTGAAGCCGATGACCTAATATTCTTTTGCCTGAACTTTGCAGTCAGAAAGGGCGAATCATGGAAACGGTCCCGAAGCCAAGGGGTCGTTCCAGAAGCCGCAGTCCAAGACGGGGGTATTTTTTTCCTAGATATATATACATGTTATCATATATTTCTTCGTTGTCGTTTTCCCACTTAGTATATTGTACATTTCATTTACCATGCACATGTGTATAGCCCTTTCGGAGGGAACTTTGGCTTGTGCACAAGCCCCATATGCCTGCTTATCTGGTTTGGGATTCAATTGAAGCACATTATTAAGAAAGAAAGAAAGAAAGAAAGAAAGAAGGCAAGAGAAATAGGGCTGTAGTTCAGTAGTTGTGTAAGTAATGGAGGTTCCAGTAAGTTCTTCAGCATCAAACTATGGACATGCCATGGTTGTCGACTTTGCTGACTGCTACAATGTCTATTGGTCACGTCGATGGACGAAGCCATGTTCCTAATGATAAGATTATCTATCAAAGTGGGATTCAATTCAGATTTCCTCCGTTCTTGTTGCTCTTTTTTTTCACAATGCCAAAAAATCACGTGCATACCTCATCTGCAGGTACCGTGATGATCATCGGGGCAGAGATTCTAGAAGGCGAAGTCGGAGTCGGAGTGGAGATAGATATGGACGTGACAGGTACAGAGAGAGGGATCATCATCGTCATAGCAGGAGTCGTAGCACTAGTCCTGATGATTATAAGAGGCGTGGCAGAGACAGGTATACACATCCAGATAATCATTGTTGTTTTATGCTGGGTTATATACCGTACATTCATCTTTAATTATATGTTTTTTGGCTGCACATAGAAGTCCTAGTCGTAGCAGGAGCCGCAGCTACAGTCCTGATGATGACAGGAAGGGTGGCAGAGACAGGTATGCACATCCGGGAATCATCTCTTTTGTTCCGTTTTACTGAATTTAACTGATGCCCTTTATTATTGCAGTTTGTCGCCCGCACGCAGAAGCACTAGTCGCTCCCCTCGCAAGACGCCACCTCCTCTCAAGACACCACCTCCTCGCGAGGGGTCTCCTGCTAAGCGCAATGATGATCGGTCTCCTGTTAGGCGCAATGATGACCGTTCTCCTGTTAGGCGCAATGATGACCGTTCTCCTGTTAGGCGCAATGATGACCGGTCTCCAGGCTCTCGTAGCCCTTCAACATGAGCTGAATGTCAAACAACTGAGGTCTCTAAACTGTTCAAATTATATATGTCATCACAGTTGATACCCTAGCACGCGATAACATGACTTGTGCTTCTGTCTACAGGATCAATGGAACAGAGCTGCTCATATTGGAGGCTGTTCAGTTGCTTTATCATGAACAATCTGCAGTTACAATTGCAAATTAAAAATGTTGTGGTGCTTGACATCGGTGACTACTTCAGGCTACAGATGCTGCTTTGTGGATGTCTGGATACTTGTTAGAACTATATGTACTACTTCACCTTCTTCCAATTCAATCTTGTCTATTAGCACCAAGTATTACTATTTCCTTTCCAGTGTTGGGCACTTACTATAAATGGTAATTTGCACCTTTCTAGTTACATGATGTGGTGAAGAGGTGCTGGTTGATAAAGGCTGAACACACAAGTTGCTTGCTGTTGCCGTTGATATTGTTTGTGCTGTATCCCTTAATGATGATGATGCTGGTGATGGAGATGATGATGGTGATGCTGGTGGGGGTTGATGATGGTGGTGATCATTTTGCTGCATGCACTCTTGTTATGCTGACAAGTAAGGTTCAAATGATCCAGCTGAGGTTCACTGCTTAAGCTGTTCATCAATAATAAAGTATTAAACAACTCTGGTCCATGTTACTGCATGCTAGGATTTGAAAAAATTGGTTTCTTAGTTGAGTCTCTGCTCATGATTTATGTTATGCAACCACAACATATCTTTACAAAAGTGTGGTAGCAACAGACATTTGGGTGTTCTTTGTTGTTAGTTCTGGCCTAAATAAATTCTGATATGATGATAAGAGTCTTGAAAGATAAGTGGAACTTAAAAGTTAGTACAGTACCTTTCTATACCATTTAGAAGTCTATTATGTAAAGACTACATAGCAATGCAAATACTCTTAATGTGCTGACCAAGTCAATTTTTAGTATCTTAGGATTTTGTGTGGTTTATAGAGTTCAGAATGTTTGGCAGTTGATGTTCCAAGTTTACAGTCACTGTAAGCATGTGGTAGCATCTTGACTTGTAACCAGTTTGTGAGACTTCGTTTCTTCATATTATGACTCTTATACGGCTTTTTTTTTAAAAAACTTTACAACTCTTAACATCCTTTCGCAATAGAAGGTGTGGTAGGTGTTTTCAATTGCAGACTGAATTATGTCAGCTCCAAGGCCTGCTGCCCTGTAGATGTATCATGCGAATGCTGACTTAGGATCATGTGGTGATGGCGGCCCTATGGAAAGAACCTACGCTCCATGATTGATGTATATATTTCCGAAGTGTAATGTATGGTAACTTTGTAGTGATGTTCATTTGGTACACAATTGAAAATTCCTTGAAAAGAACTTGCGCTGATTTGGTTTGATTGTACCATGGGCTACTTTGCTCATTGACGAGTGCTTGTTGCTTGTTTGGATATCCAATTCGAAGTATTTACCTGGCATATTTCGGATCTGCGCTTTCAGTGTACAGAGCTACCTGGCAAAATCGTATACTTGCTGTCACGGTGAACAACAGGCAGCGATGACTGCACACAACAGGTCACAGAATGTTCACGAACATTTTTCAGTTGTCCCGAAAGTGTCAACCGACATCCCTGATTAGTCTGAAAAGCAAAAGATGCCTAGCGGCACCCTCCATTTTCGCTCATATAAAACACGCTGGCTGAGTGGGGTTCGGGGTGCCAGAGGTGATGGATTTGTTCAGGAGAGCAGAGGCTCCCATAATTCGACAAAATATGCATAATGTAGTATTAGGGCTTCTCCAGCATGGTTTACCAAATGGACATCTCAAAATGTCCGTGGACAGCCAACCGTACGGAGGCAACCGTGTCCCTCAAACACCGCATTCCTAAATATTTGTTTTTTTAAAGATTTCAAATAGACTATCATATATGGATGTACATAGACATATTTTAGAGTGTAAATTTACTCATTTTACTTCGCAGGTAGTCATTTGTTGAAATCTTTAGAAAGATAAATATTTAGAAACGGAGGGAGTAGATTTTTATTGAATTTTGGATACTTTTTAAACAGCGGAAGTCCCTAAAAAAACTAATTTACTCTTTGTCGGAGGTAAGGTCGACGACCATCGCACCAGACGGTCCAGCCTCCTCGTCGTTGGGGGCCACCGTGGTTTGCATCTTCGTCGTGCTGCTTTGATGCCTCCTCATCCTCAGCCGCTAGACCGCATTTTGTTGACGCGGAGTTGCCTCGCGGTGGACCGCTTTGTATGGAGGCGAGAAACGCCCGGTTCACGTCGACAATTCCTGGGGCCGCCTCAACCATGGTCGCGACGGCAATGCAAGCCGAGCCTCCACCAAGTGATGCTCCTCCAGGAGTGCCACCCAACACCAACGCCCCATCAACAACCATCGCCTCCTTCGCTGCAGGCTGTTCTGGCTCTTTGACCTCCACCATAGTCATGGGGTTGCCCCTCCCACTCCTTCGAGCTAGGCACTCCGGAGCCGAGCTCAAAGGTGCCCACATCAAATGTGGGCCTAGCACCAAGTGTCCACAGACAAACCACAGAGACAACCATTGTGATGGCGAACAACAGGCACAAATGTGATCTAGGGGTGGTCGGACGACATCTCGAACAGTTGGAGAAGTGACTCAAAGCTAGGGTTTTGAAGTAAATAACAGGGGCAAGGCACAGAGGGGCAAAGGCATGAGTGCAGGCAGCCAGAGTAGGCTTCTCAGGCGGCGCGTCGGGATGAATGCAGGTAGGGAATCCTGACAGCGACAACCATGAATCCTTTGTTCGGAACAACAATAATTTTAGGAGCTTTTGGCATAGGCTTCGGTGCATAATAACAGCAACCTGGGCACTTGTCATGCATAAAACTAAACTAACACAGCTTGCAATGTCTCGTCGAAGTAGAAATGTGCGATGAACTAGTTCAGCTTACAATGTCTCCAGGTTGTACAAAAGCGTTCGACGAATCGCTTGAGGATGCATAACACTGGCGGCAGTTTAATCAGCAGACATTACAGGTGCAACTATATGTAAAAGCACGGCCCCAGGATCACGACTGCATCAACTTCAAGCCTGCTCAGGGGCGCTTCGGGGGGAAATACTGCACGTTGTTGTCTTGGCACATCCCCTGGAATGACCAGAAGAGAAATTATTAGGTCAAGACATCAGAGTTGCGTCGCAACAGTCACAATTCTTGCAAGAATGAAGGCATGCAGTTTTTACCTGATACTCCTCTGGAAGTTCCTCTGAGACAGCCAGAGTATAGCACCCTGGAATGAACCTCCCTGCAGATTGAGAAACAAACATAAGCAGATGGTTTCAGTTAACCGTTACAACGCAACACTTTGTTTAGCATAAGTCGTGCGGTTATGACACAAAAGCAGACATGGTCCTCCGGCAAAGTCCATTTCAAAGGGCTGCCAGAGTAATGGCTAGCACCACCATGGACCATTGGCATTAATTTCTCTGTTCTGCTTGACTAAAAGCTTTCACATGATATGGAAGGACATAATACTGGCGCGGTGGTAATAACTGGTTGAAGTTCTTAGTAGGGGACTTCTTTTAACAAGGAGACTGCCTAGATTCGTGATGATAGTAACATCATACATATACTCGACAAAAAAGAAATATCTTCCTTGATATTGTTTCATGATGCAGAATTCAGATTATGGCCATCCCACTCAACTATTAGGATTCTTGTTGACAAATCCTACGGGCTAGAGCCATAGGCTCGATCGTTCCCACTACTTCTTGAATGGTTAGGTCTGAATCCTGTAGTGGAGCTTTCCAAAAAAACTTTCCGAACAAATTCACAGTTCTATTAACTCAAGCGACTCTTTACTGTTGCTCCATTTTTTTTTACTTTCGCTTCAAGTTAAGATTTCTATTTATTTTATTTCTATTATATTGATGGTTCATCACATTGCCTTCTATGATGCAATTCATAGACAATACATATTGGAACCCTATTTCTTACTTTTTTTTTATCATCCCTCCCTTTATCCACATCTCTTTAGTTTCTTCACAACCTAGAATCTCATTACTTTCTAGAGAATTCTAACGAATTTCATATAAAAAATCAAGACCATAATTTGATTCAAATTTGCACTAATGCAATCCTCAGCCAGTTCCTTTCATTTACATTTTGTTGGCATGATTTTTACATTGTGAAACAATGTCAAGGAAGTAATTTTCTAGAGTTCATCTTTTTTACTAGAAACATACAAAAAATTGTTTAAGTATTGGATGACAGTACCAACATGCATTACTTAAATAAAGAAGGCTTCAGCACGCAAACAACGGAAAAGATATGCACTTGGGTTAACAAGCATGCAATCGGACAGTTTAAATAAAGATTCCAATGTCAAATCTAAAATGTTACAAATACAAGCTTAACACAACAATTATTGTCCTATGAGATAATCCACTGATAATTTCCTTGCTATAACAAGGACTCAAGAACCCAGCCCTGGAATTAAACAAGCTAGGAGTGGATCTTGGCAAATATTTCAGTTCAGTTTTCTGATCCTTCACAAGTGGTAACCACATACAGGTCAAATAGATATATTTTATAAGGAAAGAATGCCAACACACTCAGGTGGATCCTTAATAACGAATTTAAGTACTACTAGCAACCATAATATTTTTAGAGAAGGGGAGTAAGAAGACAATGAACCATAAACAGTATAAGGTATATGCAGTACTCATCTGGACACCCCACCTAGTAGTGATTATAGACCTAAACGATTAGTATATGGTAGCTAGGAGAGCTTTCCAGTAAATGGTCTAACCTGTTCCTTTTTAGTACTCTATAAAAATGTATATCATAAGTTCATAACTAGGCTCGAAATGTAAATGTGCAATAGCATAAAGTAAACCAAACTGGATAGAGAAAGTACCCTGAAGACAAAAATAAGCAAATGCTGTGTGATAACTATTTAACTACACACTCACCAATTCTCAACCAACGAGCAGCCCAACTCCTATTGGGATCCATCAGCGATATTATTCTGCAAGCCAAAATTTGTGCAATAAATTCAGAAAGAGGAAGCACTGGGCTGCATAAATAATATATATTTAAGGGCATACGATCTTTCTGAGATCAGAAACAGCACATTCTTATGAATATATAAATGTTTTCATGAATTATTCACCAAAATCACCCAAAGAATTGAAGTAATCAACAAGAGGGGTGGAATTTATTTAGAGAAAAATAACAAGCATTGCATTTATTTCTTCCTCTTATCTGTTTGTCAGTCAATTTGCAGCCCGTGAAAGCACTAGATATATTCTTTATCACAAAAAGAGATTACAAAAACATGGATTCAGTGCATCTCCACCAGAGAATTAACCACTGAGCAACACTAGCCAGAAGAACTACAAGACTGCAGTGCAGAATAGAGTTACCCAGTGAAGTTGGCGGTGGTGCAGCTGACCACGTTGTCGCGATCTTTGTCCATGTCCAGGAAGGGGCAATTCTCGCAGCCATTCTCCCTGAACTGCACATCCCATGCAGCAATCAGACACAGTAGATGTTAAACATCAGCAAACAACAATAACATTCAGCCACGCTGCTTGTGCCACCAAATCGGACAATATTTCTCACTGCAGAATTTATAAGAAACACAGGCACGCGATCCAAATCGAGAACATGTGGCTAAACCCTACCATCCGACAGCGTACTAAAAGAATAAGGCGCCCTAGTTTGACACGCAGATATAGATTCAATTAACCGAAAGGGGGGTCGAAACCCTAGGTCCAGACGGACGGGTAGCGATGGGGGCGGCGGCGGCGGCGGGTAGGTACCTGGTCGTAGGTCTTGACGAGGCGGCAGCGGAGGCATGCGCGGAGCTCGTGGCCGAAGCTGTTCGGGATCTGCGCGTGCTCAACCCCGCCGTCGTCCATCATCCCGCCGCCGCCGCCCCTCATCCTTGCTTGCCCTCGCCTCCTCTCCTCGCCTCGCCTTGCCTGCTATTCGCTTATGTCCTCTCTCGCTCGTTCCCTCGCTCGTTCCGTTCTAGAGCTCTCTCGTATCTTCTCCTTTTCTTTTTCCTGTTTTTCGGGTATTTGTGTTTTCTCAACTTTTCAGCTTGGGCCTTGTATGTGATGTTTGGGCGCATACGATCCAACGGTTGTTGGGTTTGCCGACCTTCCAGAGCCCGCTGGACTGGACTAAGTAATACTCACTCCTTTCTAAGGCTTGTCTCAACTTTTTTGTTTTTTCACTTACAGAATGCCTTGGTTGATGAGATTTGAGATTTGAGCCCTATAAATCGGAAGGGAGGGAGTAGGACAGCAAAGAACGAACTAAGGCCTCATTCGGTTCATAGGATATAAGAAAATCATCTTGTCTCAAAAAGAGAGAGAAGAAAATCATCTTCTTTGTCTAAAAAAAAGAAAGAAAAGAAAATCATCTTCTAGCCCTAAAAAAAGTAATCATATTTTTAAGAAAATAAGAAAATCATAAGAATAGAAAAATCATAGGAAATGAGGTGATATGTATTTCAATTTCTGCATGGAAAGAGAGGTTGTTTGATGCATTCCTTTAAGATATGAAGGTCTCTATCCTACATACCCCGTAAAAAAAGTCTTTATCCTGCATAAAAATAGGAATCCATTTCTATAAACCAAAGAGCTCTAAAGATATATTTCCGTTGAAAATCCTATCCTATAGATTTTCTCTAAAATTCCTACAAACTAAAATAGGCCTAAAGGATTTCACAAAACTAGACCGTGTCAGTCCTTTATAAATATCCATGCCAGATGTGTAGTAGGTAGGGGAGCTCTTGTGGAAAGCGAACTTTTGGCTCTCGGGTGCGCACACACCCTATATGTGCAGTATTTTTATAATTCTAGGAAAATTAAAAAAAATCGGAATCTTTTTTCGAAATAAGATCAAGTATTATACTTGTATACAAAGTTTGGACAAGGAAGCATTCCTGTTGACTTCCGGGTGAAAAGAACAAATTTATGATGACAATATAGCGTGAATAATATTTGTATATAGTGTTTTTGATGAATCTTTGACCTGGGATACAATGAAAGTCATTCTGGTGAATCTTTTTATATGAGCATAATATTGGATAATGTTTGATTCCACAAAACCTTTCGATTATTTGACTTTTTTAATTACTAAATTACTTTTTAATATAGGGTTGCAATAACACGCGAGAGCACAAGTGTATTTCCTAGCTCTTGTGGCCATACAACAAAATCGCTTGATTTCAACAAAAAAATTCAAATGAATCATAACACTGACAGCACAAAGAGGCAAACACATGGAACGTACTAAAACTACGGAGACAACAATGAAGAAACACATTGCAATAAGATATTCAGTCATTTCCAACAGATCCGAGAATCATCACAACATGTTGCTCATGTATATATGCACAAAGATCATACACACTTGTGACATGTTGAAACACCTTACACAACATATAAAAGTTCCTGGATTCGCTAACATTTCACCGTCAACAATGGAGATGCCGACCTTTATTGATTCATGCTCGGCCACAAATTCGGCTTGCTGAAGCCCCACGGCAACCCTAGACCCATTCCATATAATCCGAAACCATTTTAGTGGTGTCAACAAAAAATGGTGATGGAATTTTACTGACAAATGTCAATGTTGACAAGATCTAAGCTAGTTATCTGCATAAAAAACTGATTATCAAGGATATCTATGAGTGTCAAAAATTGGTCACTATTATCCCACCTAACTTCTAACTCCTTTTTATCCTTCATATTTTTCACGTGTTAAAAAGGCGAGTGCCATCTTTTCAATGGACAACAACAATATTACTACATCATGCTGATCAACCCACGGAATTGTTTGAGTCATTGACTTGGGTGTGAATTTATTGTAGGCATGAGTAGTGAACAATTATCATCCCAATGAGTGTATTTAAATGAAAATCCTTCCACCAGTGCCATTAATTGCAATCCATTCTTCATACCTTTACTGAGCTTGTCTTGGGTATGATGATTTTATATATAATTTCCCCTCTTCTACCTAATTGTATTTTTTGTTCCTTTTAGAGAAAGGGAAAAGGAGACAAGGTGTACAATTACTTTTTCCTTCCTTCAAAGCACTTGTTTTTAACCCCTTCTGCATAAGATAGTCTATTGGAAAACAATAGAAATAATGATCTTATAGCAGGTTTGGAAGGATAAATTATATGCTACCTAATGCAGTGACGGTCCTAAACCACTTCGAGATGCATGTGTTTTGCTTACATAACCCGTTGGGTCAAATTTTATCTTTTTTTTACCAAGGATATTGTCAAAGTCAAACTATCTTGGTCAATAGGGTTGTACTTGCCATGAGAACGTCTTATAACATTGATCTTTGAGTCACTGTACCTCTCAGCTGGATACTAGCCGTATAGTGTTTCGTCGGGGTCCCTTGTGTTCGTGTCAGGCATCGAAGGAAAGAAGGTTAAGTGATAATGGTGGTAGTGCATGGGAATGAAGTCTCCATGGCATGTTCGTTGAGGACTGTATCCAAGATTTAGGCAGAAGAGGGGTCCATAAGGCAATACTTACAACGAAAAGTAACAGAACAACAAATAATCACAAATTCAGAAAAAATTAAATAAAAATCTATATCCATTGTAGGTTCGTTGAGAATCGTATCCAAGATTTAGGCAGAAGGAGGGGGGGGGGATAAGGCAATAATCAAAAATAAAAGTAACAAAACAACAAATAATCACAAATATCTTGATCATACAGTGTACTTGTTGTGAAATAACTATATGTATTGATTCAATGTGATCGCGTGAACCATGATGCATCTGATGCTTGGTACGTTCAGTCATTTTTCTTGAACTTGGGTGTGAGCATATAGGGGGGCTAGGTGTTCACTAAAAAGTCTCGCTCATTTAATCTGTATCTGGTCAACCTTTTGACATAGTTCATATGTCTTGTAATAGCATTCCTTTCCAGTATATTCCTTGTGTGCAACGGTATGAGCATAAGATGTTTAACGAAATATATTGTATGCGGTAATGTATATTGTCTATGGTACTTTCTAGTTTCTACGAAAATGCATGAACTTACTAATGAGGGTAGAGGGAACTAGCAATTACAAATTTTGCAGGTTCCTTTAAACCCAAAACACAATGTGCTAAAGATTTTCAGAAAGGACATTCGACCTATACAATACATGCAACTAGATGTCTATCGGCTTGGACACTCGAGTTGTCGACTGGTACACTCCAAGCCCTATGCAACAAGTGTCTATCGGCTCGGAGACTTGGAGTTGTCGATTGGTAGACTCCGAGCCCTCTAGTCATATATTTTAAGGTTTTGACTTGGACACTAGAAGATTGTCCAGATTTTTAAAACGTAAGAATAGAAGAAAAAATATAGAAACACGGTAGTGTGTCATCTTCATCACCACAAGATTGCAGATATATTAGATTGTGTATGAAAACACAAAAGATTCTTCACATGTGGTTTGAGGAGATTGAAATCCTTCAAATTGTTTCTGAATCCTTTCAATCAAAGAGTCTTTTGGACGCTAGAAGCTCTAGAAGCACTAGAATGCTCTTAACTCCGGGTTGTCACTTCAATCACTCGACCATTTCAAGCTCTTCAACTGGAGTGATGAAGCTGTGTACCTAGGGTAGGGTCATGGACCTGTCCAAACTGACCTACCCAAGGACATCTCCAGAAGAAATCATCTTTCAATCGACTTGAAGGCGTCTCACTCGACAGACTTGAAGATACTCGACCAAGAAGCAATCACTCGACCAAGACCAAGCCACTCGACGGTTAGGTGGACTAAAGGCACTCCGCATGCTAACGGTCGGTTATTAAGTAGCTTTTATGGTCATCATAGCACTTTATTACTAGCGTTATCGGTAACGCCCTGCCTTAATGTACATTGAACCCTTTGTAACGTGGGTCGGCTGGGGTCCTGGCGCACTCTATATAAGCCACCCCCCTCCTCCGAGACAAGGGTTCGCACCCCTGTAATTCATACTCTCATAATCCAGTCGACCGCCTCCGGGCTCCGAGATGTAGGGCTATTACTTCCTCCGAGAAGGGCCTGAACTCGTAAACCTTGCGTTCTTACAACTCCTCCATAGCTAAGATCTTGCCTCTTCATACTTACCCCCCTACACTACTGTCAGACTTGGAACCACGACAGTTGGCGCCCACCGTGGGGCAGGTGTTTTAGCGTTTGTTGGAGGAGTTGCGACCTTCTCCGACCCGAATCATCATGGTTTTCAGCGGAGTTTTGGTGGAGGGCCGCGAGATCCGTCTCGGTGCGCTCACGTTCATCGTCGACGACTCTGCTTGGCTCCAGGAGGCTCCGCTCGACGTGGACGCACTCCCTGTTCGCGGGGCAATGCACTTTAGCGCGTGCATCCGCGGCGTTCTCCTGCGGCAACCGTCGACCCCCTACCGGTCGGCTCCTGTGTTGTCCTCCCTCCCTGTTTCCCGCCGGCGCAAGCGCTCCAGTCGGTCGAGACTTTAGCGATGGGTGAGACACGCGGTGGCATGTCAGTCGGCCACCCCTCAAGTCGCGGTGATCGAGCCCGACGAATCCCTCTACGGCCTGTTCGACTGGCTCCGCAGAGACCGCATCTGACTGCGACAGCAGCGATCCGGCGGCGGAGGTTCTGATGGTCGATGGACCGCCCAGTCCTCCAAGTTTTCCCCGCACCGACGGAGGCGCGGGTGGAGGCGACCCGTCGCGTCCCCATGAGGAGTATCTTCCCGAGCCTCTCATGTCGCTGCAGAGAGAAGAACTTCGCCGCCGGAACGTGGTGCACTGCACACTCCTATCGTTGGAGAAACCCCCGAGGCTCGCGCCTTGGAAGACGCGCGCCTGGCAAACTTGGCCGAGCACACTCGACTGGAGAACCTCCAGCGAGCACTCGACGAGCGTGCGCGACAACGGGTTCTCGAATCCAGTCGACGTTAGCTCTTCCCACCCCCGCAGGTATATCGAACTCCGATTCAGAATTTAGCAGCTGCGGCCCGTATTGCGGAGTTGATTCAGCCTTCCCAGTCGAAGGCTGGCAGAGGCTTGCTGCAGATCCGAGCGTTACTCCGGGCAGCAGTAGACCAGAATTCCGCTGTTTCTCAGTCGCGGAACAGGATTCACAGCAGATCCGTTGCCGCGGACACAGTCCAGTCGGCTCACAGCCCGAGATCGCCCCCGAGGCGTGAGGGACATGGAGACTCGCGTGACCAGTATGGGAACCATGAGCAGTATGATCACCGAGTCGATCGTGACGGTCGACGTCGAGTGCCCACGCCTCCCCCGAGGAGCGGGTCGTATGTGCCTCACCAGCAGGATGACAGGCGCCCTCATAGTGGTGGGCGAAGGATTCCAGTCGACCCCAGAGGGCCAGGCTTTGATGCGAGATCCATTCTCGTCCAAGGTTTGGTCGACAGGAACAGGGCTCACCGAGAAGGTCACGACAGAGATGCACCTACCAGCAGCAGAGTACATGTTTCGGGGCCAGAGTGCTTTAGTAGAGCCATCAGGGCCGCTGTGATTCCTCCCAACTTCAGATTGGCGACTGGAGTCAGTAAGTTCACTGGCGAGTCCAAGCCCGATACTTGGCTTGAGGACTACCGAGTGGCCGTCCAGATTGGCGGCGACAATGATGAAGTGGCCATGAAGCACCTGCCTCTCATGTTGGAGGGCTCGGCCAGAGCGTGGCTGAACCAGTTAGCGCCTAGCAGCATTTACACTTGGGAAGATCTCTCCCGAGTGTTCGTCACCACATTTGAAGGCACATGCAAGCGACCGGCAGGGCTGACGGAACTGCGGTCTTGCGTGCAGAAGCCGAATGAAACTTTGAGGGATTACATCCAGAGGTGGATCACGTTACATCACTCGGTGGAGAATGTACCTGACCACCAAGCAGTTTGTGCCTTCAAGGAAGGCGTCAAGTACAGAGAACTGAATTTGAAATTCGGTCGAACCGGAGATATGTCCCTGAATCGGATGATGGAGATTGCCACCAAGTACGCTAATGGTGAAGATGAGGATCGACTCAGGAGTGGCAAGCTCAAGTCAGTCGCCCAAAAAACCGGAGGAAATTCCAATCGGAAACAGAAGCGGAAAGCCGAGCCAGCGGCTCCCGGGGAAGCCTTGGCTTTAACCCAAGGAAAGTTTAAAGGGAAACCTAAAGGACCTTGGAACCCCAAAAAGGTTAAAGACCAGGACGGAAATGATGTGTTGGACTTACCATGTCTCGTCCACACAAAGAAATATGAAGAGGGTAATTTCATTTACCCGAAACATACCACTCGACAGTGTCGACTCTTGATCCAGCAATTCCAGGGCAAGCAGCCCAAAGGTAAGGAAAAGGAGTCGGACAAGGTTGAGGACAAGGAAGACAGTGACGACGGATACCCTCAGGTCAATTCCACTCTGATGATTTTTGCCAATGTTGAAAGCAGAAGTCGACTGAAAGTTATTAATCGAGAGGTGAATATGGTCGCTCCGGCGACACCTAGTTACCTGAAATGGTCTCAGACTGCCATAACATTCGACCAATCCGACCACCCAACGCACATCGCCACCCCTGGGAGGCAAGCTTTGGTGGTCGACCCAGTTGTTGAAGGCACTCGACTGACCAAAGTCCTGACGGATGGTGGCAGTGGTTTGAACATATTGTATGTTGAGACGTTGAAAGGGATGGGCATTCCGATGTCCAGACTCAGTGCCAGCAACATGAGTTTCCATGGAGTCATTCCTGGGAAGAAGGCTGAATCACTCGGCCAGATTTCTCTTGATGTGGTTTTCGGTGATTCCAAAAATTACCGCAAAGAAAAATTGACATTTGAAGTTGTAGACTTCCAGAGTGCCTACCATGCTATTTTGGGGAGGCCGGCTTATGCACGCTTCATGGCTCGACCATGTTACGTGTACCTCAAATTGAAGATGCCTGGCCCCAAAGGTGTGATCACTATTACGGGCAATCGGAAGAATGTTTTCAGAAAGGTTCGAAGATCGCTGATGCTCAGATGGCAGTGGTGGAGTTGCAGGAATACCAAAAGACTGCAGACCCGAGTGATTTGTTGCGAGCCAAGAAGCCCGCTACAGAGTCAGCTTTTCAGTCGACTGGCGATACGAAGACAGCTCACATCCACCCGACTGACCCCAGCGCTGCTCCAACTCATATCTCGACAACACTCAACTCCAAATAGGAAGAAGCGCTCATCCAGTTCCTCCGTGAGAACTAGGACATCTTCGCATGGAAGCCTTCTGACATGCCGGGTGTTCCCAGGGGGCTGGCTGAGCACCGCCTACGAGTCGACTCAAAAGTGAAACCTGTCAAAGAACATCTCCGACGGTCCGCCGTCCAGAAGAGAAAGGCCATTGGCGAAGAGGTGGCTCGGCTCTTAGCAGCAGAGTTCATCCGAGAAATCTACCACTCTGAGTGGCTCACCAATGTTGTCATGGTCCCCAAGAAGGACAAGTCACTTTGCATGTGCATTGACTTTAAACATATCAATCGGGCCTGCCCGAAAGACCATTTTCCTCTCCCCTGCATCGACCAGATAGTCGACTCGACTGCGGATTGTGAGCGACTGTCTTTTTTAGATGCCTATTCCGGGTACCATCAGATCCGTCTGTATGGGCCTGACGAGATCAAAACAGCTTTCATCACTCCATTCGGGTGCTTCTGTTATGTTACCATGCCATTCGGCCTCAAGAATGCCGGAGCCACATTCATGAGGATGATTCAGAAGTGTTTGCTCACCCAAATTAGTCGGAATGTGGAGGCGTACATGGATGATATTGTGGTCAAGTCACAGAAGGGTTCCGACCTGCTGACTGACCTTGCTGAAACCTTTGCCAACCTCAGAAGGTTTGATATCAAGCTTAATCCATCAAAATGCACATTCGGGGTTCCTGGCGGAAAGTTACTCGGTTTTCTCGTTTCCGAACGGGGAATCAACGCCAATCCAGAAAAAGTCAGTACTATACTCCGAATGAAAAGTCCTGTGCGAGTGCACGATGTGCAGAAGCTTACTGGTTGCTTGGCCGCCCTAAGTCGATTCATATCTCGTCTCGGTGAAAAGGCATTGCCTCTTTACCGATTGATGAAGAAGTCTGACAAGTTCGAGTGGACTCCTGAAGCTGACACAGCGTTCGCAGAGCTCAAAGCTCTGCTCTCCACCCAGCCGGTGCTTGCTGCCCCAATCAGCAAGGAGCCTTTGCTGCTTTACATTGCAGCCACAGGACAAGTCGTCAGTACGGTACTTACGGTCGAGCGGGAAGAAGAAGGGAAAACCTTCAAAGTTCAGCGCCCAGTGTATTATATTTCTGAAGTCTTGACCCCATCGAAGCAAAGATATCCTCATTATCAGAAGCTCGTATATGGGATTTATATGACCACAAAGAAAGTTGCCCACTACTTCTCTGATCATTCCATTACAGTCGTCAGCGACGCTCCGTTGTCAGAGATCTTGCATAACAGGGACGCAACTGGTCGAGTGGCAAAATAGGCGATTGAACTCCTTCCTCTAGATATCAAGTTTGAGGCAAAGAAAGCTATCAAGTCCCAGGCAATCGCGGATTTCGTCGCCGAGTGGATTGAACAACAACTGCCGACTCAGGTTCACTCGGAGCATTGGACCATGTTCTTCGACGGTTCCAAGATGCTAAATGGTTCCGGCGCCGGAGTGGTGTTGGTCTCCCCCAGAGGAGATAAACTCAGATATGTTCTTCAAATCCACTTTGATTCCTCTAACAACGAGGCAGAATACGACGCACTTTTATATGGGTTGCGCATGGCCATTTCACTCGGCGTCCGTCGCCTCATGGTCTATGGCGACTCAGATTTGGTGGTTAATCAAGTGATGAAGGAATGGGACGTCAGAAGTCCAGCCATGACTGGTTATTGCAATGCAGTGAGAAAGCTGGAGAAGAAATTCGAGGGGTTAGAGCTTCATCACATGCCCCGACTGAAAAATCAAGCAGCTGATGATCTGGCAAAAATAGGTTCCAAAAGAGAAGCCATTCCCAGCAATGTGTTTTTGGAACACATCCACACACCATCAGTCCAGGAGGATCCCTTCACTGAAGAGGCCCCGCAGCCAAAAAGCGCCACGGATCCGACTGAAGTTGAAGTTCCAGCTGTAGTCGACCTGATCATGGAAGTCTTGGTTATCACTCCCGTCTGGACAGAACCGTACATCGCGTACATCCTAAGGAAAGAACTCCCAGAAGACGAAGAAGAGGCTCGACAGATCGTCCGTCGATTCAAGGCCTTTACAGTCATAAAGGGACAGTTATATAGAGAAAGCGTGACTGGGGTCGGCCAGAAGTGTATTACACCAGAAGAAGGTCAGATGATCCTTAACGATATCCACTCGGGGACCTGTGGTCATCATGCGTCCTCTCGGACCATTGTGGCTAAAGCATACCGAGCGGGGTTCTACTGGCCAAGAGCCAATGAGATGGCAAAAGAGATAGTCGACAAATGTGAAGGATGTCAGTATTACTCCAATATGCCGCACAAGCCCGCGTCAGCCCTGAAAACCATTCCACTCGTCTGGCCCTTCGCTGTTTGGGGGCTGGACATGGTTGGACCACTGAGAACAGGCAGGAGCGGCTTCACTCATGTGCTGGTAGCAGTCGACAAGTTCACCAAATGGATTGAAGCCAAGCCTATCAAGAATCTTGATGCTTGCACCGCTATCAGTTTCATCAGAGAGTTGATATTCAGATATGGAGTTCCACACAACATCATCATCGACAACGGGTCAAACTTCGATTCCGACAAATTCAGGGCCTTTTGTGCCTCTCAGGGCACTCGAGTCGACTATGCTTCGGTCGCTCACCCCCAGTCAAATGGGCAAGAAGAAAGGGCGAACAGCCTGATTCTCAAAGGACCGAAACCCCGATTGATGCGCGATCTCAAGCAGGCAGCAGGTGCATGGGTCGACGAGCTTCCATCAGTCCTTTGGGAATTAAGAACAACCCCGAATCGATCAACCGGAAGAACCCCATTCTTTCTGGTCTACGGAGCCGAGGCAGTCTTACCGAGTGACCTGCTTCACAATGCTCCCCGAGTCGAGCTCTACTCTGAAAATGAAGCAGAACAAGCCCGGCAGGACGCAGTCGACCTCCTAGAAGAAGAAAGAGAAATGGCCTTGATTCGATCGACCATCTATCAGCAAGACTTGCGTCGATTCCATGCCAGAAACGTGAAGAGCCGAGCCTTCCAAGAAGGAGACTTAGTCCTCCGAGTGGATCAGCAGAAACCACACAAGCTCGCTCCTACTTGGGAAGGCCCCTTCATAGTCACCAGAGTCCTCCACAATGGAGCATACCACCTCTACAATGTCGATCGCCAGATTGATGAGCCACGAGCCTGGAATGCGGAGCTACTCCGCCCCTTTTATACTTGAGTTATCATTCAGATAAGATGTAATAAGAAAAAACTCATGTAGTTTATTTATCAAAGACAAGAGCATTATAATTTTCCCAGTGATTATTATTGTTTTTGTTTACGTAAGAAATCCCCTAGTGGGTGGCTTAGCTGCGAATCCGCTTCGCCTAAGTTTATAAAAACGATTTCCTACCGAGTGGCGAGCCAGCCTCCCACTCGGAGTCTTAGCTGCGAATCGGTTTCGCCTAAGTTTGAAAAAAAATCCTACCGAGTGGAGAGCAGCCCTCCCACTCGGGGGCTTAGCTGCAGTCCAGTACTCGCCTAAGTTCTCTCGCTTGAGGACTTAGCTGCAGTCAGGCACTCGCCTAAGTTTGAAAAAATCCTACCGAGTGGAGAGCAGCCCTCCCACTCGGGGGCTTAGCTGCAGTCCAGTACTCGCCTAAGTTCTCTCTCTTGAGGACTTAGCTGCAGTCAGGCACTCGTCTAAGTTTGAAAAAATCCTACCGAGTGGAGAGCAACCCTCCCACTCGGGGGCTTAGCTGCAGTCCATTACTCGCCTAAGTTCTCTCTCTTGAGGACTTAGCCGCAGTCAGGCACTCGCCTAAGTTTGAAAAAATCCTATCGAGTGGAGAGCAGCCCTCCCACTCGGGGGCTTAGCTGCAGTCCAGTACTCGCCTAAGTTCTCTCGCTTGAAGACTTAGCTGCAGTCAGGCACTCGCCTAAGTTTGAAAAAATCCTACCGAGTGGAGAGCAGCCCTCCCACTCGGGGGCTTAGCTGCAGTCGAGTACTCGCCTAAGTTCTCTCGCTTGAGGACTTAGCTGCAGTCAGGCACTCGCCTAAGTTTGAAAAAATCCTACCGAGTGGAGAGCAGCCCTCCCACTCGGGGGCTTAGCTGCAGTCCAGTACTCGCCTAAGTTCTCTCTCTTGAGGACTCAGCTGCAGTCAGGCACTCGCCTAAGTTTGAAAAAAAATCCTACCAAGTGGAGAGCAGCCCTCCCACTCGGGGGCTTAGCTGCAGTCCAGTACTCGCCTAAGTTCTCTCTCTTGAGGACTCAGCTGCAGTCAGGCACTCGCCTAAGTTTGAAAAAAATCCTACCGAGTGGAGAGCAGCCCTCCTACTCGGGGGCTTAGCTGCAGTCCAGTACTCGCCTAAGTTCTCTCACTTGAGGACTCAGCTGCAGTCAGGCACTCGCCTAAGTTTGAAAAATCCTACCGAGTGGAGAGCAGTCCTCTCACTCGGGGGCTTAGCTGCAGTACGGTACTTGCCTAAGTTTTCTCATTTGAAGACTTAACCACTGTCAGGCACTCGCCTAAGTACAAAAACACATCCTGCCCTGCAGTAACAAGCAGCAGGTCGACGGCCGCCTCCTCCTTGGAGAGCTTCGCCACAAATACAACGTGCACTCCATCCTGCCCTGCAGTAACAAGCTGCAGGTCAACGGCCGCCTCCTCCTTGGAGAGCTTCGCCACAAATACAACATGCACCCCATCCCGCTCTGCAGTAACGAGGTGCAGGTCGACTGCTACCTTTCCCTTCGGAGGCGCGCCACAAGTACAAAAAGTTGTCTCAAAAGAAGAACTATTTCCACTCGACGGGGGATTCATAAAGATATTCAACGATAAACCGAGTTCAGATAAATCCTAAAGGGTCCGGACCACAGGAGGAGGGCTGACAGGCTCGATGAACTCGTCCAGGTCGACGCCATCGGCAATCCGAGTGGCGGCAGCAATGAAAGTCTCCATAAAAGTTCGGAAGTCGTGCTTCTGGGTGTTGGCGACCTTGATTGTGGCTAGCTTATCTTGTCGCACCTCCTTGCAGTGGACACGAACCAAAGACAGAGCCACATCAGCGCCACACCGAGCAGAAGACTTCTTCCACTCCTGCACTCGATCAGGGATTCCGTTAAGTCGAGTCATCAGAGACTCAAGATCGTTTTGGAGTGTGGCCTCTGGCCAAAGTGCCGGGTCGATCCGTGACATGGCGACCTTCAGTCGAGCCAAGTAGTCCACGGCACCGTCGATGCGAGATTCCAGTCGAAGCAGATTCATGGCAGTTTCATCTTTCACGGGAGAGTTGATTGGATCCAAACCTGGTTCGATCCACCCAGTCTCCTCTTCAAAGTTCTGGCAAAACTCTGCATTCATGATCCAAGGATAAGTCAATTTTCGTGCACTGAGTCGACAAAAAAAAATCAGTCGGAACAGAATGTGCACCTTCAAGCTTGATGAACAACTTCTTGGCAAGACTTCTCAGATAGCTCTCCAGATCATCCCTCCTGCGAGCAATGCTTTCCATTTTCTCGCCCTGGACGAGATTCGCCTTCGTCCAGCGCGAGCACTCCTTGTTGGAGTCATTCAGAGCAGACTTCAGCCTGGTATTCTCTTCTTCCAACTGGCCGACCGAAGCCAGCTTCTGTTCGGCCAGAGCGACTCTGTCGTCAGCTTCCTTTCGGGCAGCAGCCAGATCCTGGTCCTTCTTTGCCAGAGCTTCTCTCAGCTTTTCTGCAAAGAAATGGTGCTTGATTCAGAAAGAGCAGAAGGGTACTCAAGCCCAAGGCAAACCAGTCGACAAACTCGTCTTACCATTGGCACCATCCTTAGCCTTTTGCAGCTCTGTCTTGGCCAGCTCCAAGTCAAGGCTCAGTTGGATCTGATGTTTCTCCAAATCAGCAAAGCGAGCTCCCAGATCACAAGATTTCTGCAATCAAAGAGAAGTTATTTTACAGCGAAAAACAACAAAGGCAATAAATACTAAGACTACGGTCGACTGCCCGCAGTCCACCATAGTCTCGGGGACTACACCCAGTGGGTGCACTTTGTGTGCCCCCACCGGTTCTGATCCCACTCGACCGGTCCGCCGAAGTCGAGTCCAAAAAAAAGAAGGCAGAAAGAGAGGAAGTAGAACTCAGACTACAGTCGACTGCCAGCAGTCCACCGTAGTCTCGGGGACTACACCCAGTGGGTGCACTTTGCGTGCCCCCACCGGTTTTGATCCCACTCGACCAGATCGAGTGGAAGAGACAAACTACCAGTTTGGTTTATACATTCGAAAAAATACAACGACTATAGTCGACTGCCAGCAGTCCACGGTAGTCTCGGGGACTACACCCAATGGGTGCACTCAGCGTGCCCGCACCGGTTCAAAAATTTCAATCGACGCACCCAGTGGGTGTACAGATGCAAAGATTTTCCGGAAAGAGTCTTCAGATAGCATATCCTAACAGAATAAGCAGTGACCAATTAACCCGAACATTGCTTTGGAGGGCCGAGCTGGCGTCGTAGGCAGCCTGACTGGCGTCCCACACCACCCTCATCTTCTCCATCATGATGCCTGCTTGACGTATGGCTTCCTTGGCAGCATTTGCTTTGTCCTCCGGGACATGATGGGTCGCAAAAACTGAAGGTGGGTCGACAGGAGCCTGAGCAGTCAATGAAGAGGGCAAGGCACTCGACAGTGGCACAACAAAGGTAACAGAACCCCGATTGGCGTCGCTAGTATCCTGAACGACTAGTTCCGTCCTTGGCGTCGACTGTGGCGCCTCGCTTGTAGGAGCCTGCCTACTCTTCCTCGTCAAAGGCCTCTCGGGCTCTTCATCATCATCAGGGAGGTCAATAATGTTGGGAGCTATGCAAAGTTCAATTGCCAAAACCACATCACCCAATGATGCACATTGCAGTTGAATCGACCAAACAAAGACAGTATGGTGGAAATCATACCTGGACTAGAAGTAACCGCATCCTCCATCACCTCATCATCGTCCCTGTAAGCTGAGGTCCCTGAAGTGGCAGCGCTGATAGTTCCAAAGTCCGTCCGGTTAAAACAAGAAAAACAAACAGCGTGAAGCGTCGAGTGAATACGAAAGGAGACACTCACGCGGAAGCAACGAGGATGTCAATCTTAATCTTCGGCAACGCCTTCTGAGTCTTCAGCTCTGCAACTTTGGGGTGCTTTGGCACTTTCTCAGTCGGGGTTGGTGAAGAGACCCGAGGACGCTTCGAAGACTGACCAGCCTGAGCAGTTACCTTTTCATGGGCACTCGGTCGTTCTTGGTCGAGCTTGGATCACCTCTCCTGGCGAGGAGGTGACTCGACTTCTTCTCTATCACTTGAGTCGTCGCTTCCTCCACCCCCTTCACCGTCAGAAGTCCACTCGCCACTGTCTCCGCCGCTCGCCTCGCCTTCCAGAGCTTGCTCTTGCTCTCCGTTGGGCATCGAATACATTTCAATAATGGCCTGAAAGAAAGCAGGGAGAACAAAGTCAGTCGACGCAGTGTATGCAGGAGTGAATTCAAATTACAAAGCAAAAACTCAGAATCAAACCTTCTCTGGTGCATGAGACTGGTCGAATGGAGGGACTCTCCTGGCTCCCCTGGGGTTGTCCTTGTTCCCGGTAATGCCCGACAACCACTTCTCCAGGGTGTCGTCGTCAACCTCCTCCGGGTGGATCCGAGTGGAGTCTTCAAGACCCGAATGCATCCACATCGGATGGTCTCGGGCTTGAAGAGGCTGGATGCGCCACTGAAGGAAGACCTCCAAGAGATCCATACCGGTGACCCCATCACAGATAAGCTGGACCACTCGATCGACCAGCACCCTCATCTGCGCCTTCTCCTCCGGGAGCACCTTCAAAGGGGAGGGTTTCCTCACTCGGTCCATGGTAAAGGAAGGGAGGCCAGTCGACTGCCCTGGCGTCGACTGGTCCTTACAGTAAAACCAGGTCGACTACCATCCCGGACTGAGTCGGGAAGAATCATGGCCGGAAAAGAACTTTTCCCTCTCATCTGGATACCAAGACCCCCACACATCTGAATCACTTGCGTCCTCTCGTCACTCGGGTTAGCCTTTTTCACCGTCTAGAAGCGACAAGTGAAAATGTGCTTGAAAAGACCCCAGTGAGGCCGGCAACCCAGGAAGTTCTCACACAAAGAAATGAAAGCGGCGAGATAAACGATTGTATTGGGAGTAAAGTGGTGGAGTTGTGCCCCAAAGAAGTTCAGAAACCCTCGAAAGAAAGGGTGAGGAGGCAAGGAAAATCCACAGTCGACGTGGGTGGCAAGAAGAACACGCTCACCCTCCCGAGGTTGCGGCTCAGATTCCTTCCCCGGAAGCCGCGCCGTGTCATAGGGGATCAGCCCCCCTTCGGCCAGGTCGTCGAGGTCTTCTTGGGTGATCCTCGAGTGGATCCAGCCCTTCGGCAGGCCGGTTTGCGAGGAAGATCCGCCCCAGCTGGTCGCCTTCCCCTTCGACCTCGCAGTCGCCTTCTTTGCCCGCTCCAGAGCCGCCGTCCTCTCCTTCCCCATTGTCACCGGCGAGACGCGTACGGAGCGGTGGTGCTGGGGCGAGAGCGAGCGCAGCGGAGGGGCGTGGAGAGGAGAAGAGGTAATGGGAACGCACTGTTCGGGAGACTCCGGTCCAACGCCTTATATGAGGCCGCTTCCGAGTGGCTGACGGGTAGGCCCAGGCGGCTCTGTCAAATCCCGTAACAATCGCGCGCGCGATACGTGGCGAAAATGGTGACGCGGGAATCGAGGCGGCTCCGCTCTATCCCATCCGATTACTGCGGCCTCCCCTGTCCCGCGCGCTTCCCAAAATTCGGATCCCACGAAATCCGTGGACAGCAGAACAACTTGTCAAACCAAAGATCTCCTCCGCACCGTCACTCGGAGCCTTTCGAGTAAAGAAACTCACTCGACGAAGAATTAAGAATGGATCAAGGCGACTGGAAAGGAAGCCGTTGTCAACACTCGGATTCATTGACCCGAAACAAGGTATGCTCGCGGCATGAAAAACGAGTCGGAAAAATGCTCAAACCCTGTCCCACTCAAACCTCGATCCATTCGGGGGCTAATGATGAAGCTGTGTACCTAGGGTAGGGTCATGGAGCTGTCCAAACTGACCTACCCAAGGACATCTCCAGAAGAAATCATCTTTCAATCGACTTGAAGGCGTCTCACTCGACAGACTTGAAGATACTCGACCAAGAAGCAATCACTCGACCAAGACCAAGCCACTCGACGGTTAGGTGGCCTAAAGGCACTCCGCATGCTAACGGTCGGTTATTAAGTAGCTTTTATGGTCATCATAGCACTTTATTACTAGCGTTACCAGTAACGCCCTGCCTTAATGTACATTGAACCCTTTGTAACATGGGCCGGCTGGGGTCCTGGCGCACTCTATATAAGCCACCCCCCTCCTCCGAGACAAGGGTTCGCACCCCTATAATTCATACTCTCATAATCCAGTCGACCGCCTCCGGGCTCCGAGACGTAGGGCTATTACTTCCTTCGAGAAGGGCCTGAACTCGTAAACCTTGCGTTCTTACAACTCCTCCATAGCTAAGATCTTGCCTCTCCATACTTACCCCCCTACACTACTGTTAGACTTGGAACCACGACATGGAGTGCTTTGCTATTTTCCCTTGTGATTCTAGTTTTGCTCCCATGTTGGAGGGGCCGAATCAGGAACATGCCACCTACTGATTTCATCACATGTGCAATGCTTAATTGACCAAAATAACAACATAAATAACCTTTTATTTCTTAAAGTCAAGCTCCATGACTTTGCTAATTCATACTACTAATTCATGTCTTCAGAGTTTACGCATGTCATCTCTGATCACTGTAATAGGGAGAGTAATCAAGTAGCTCATGAACTAGCTAAGGCTGGTCATAGTGGGGAGTAATTTAGACTAGTGTCATGTATATGACACTAGCCTAAGTTACTATCTTCATAATGCAAAGTAACATAATAGTATTATCTTAGATTGCTTCATTTATTAGCTTGTAGACTCATCGTGTCTTGAAAAGCGCTATGTTACAGTAACATATTATGTTACCACCTCTCATTAATTACTTGCCACATAAGCAACAATTTTTTTGGAGTGCGCTATGTTACTAGCTAAGTTACTCCCACTATGACTAACCTAAGGCTGGTTGTAATGTGGAGTATCATATACTATTATCATGCATATGATACTAGTGTATAATACCACCTCCCTAATGCATAGTATCATATATTAGTATCATGTAGTACTTTATTTATTGCCATGCATGACACAAAGTAGTATAACATTTATTATGATACGGTATCATGATATGATACTACACCCTCTTTTTCTTCATTTAATGCTATGCCACCTCATCAAAATTACCTAGTTGGCATGCATGATACTAGTTATGATACCACCATTACAATCAGCCTAAATTAGCTAGATTCTCTTCCTAATCACTGGATGGACTCTGCCCCCGAGGGCCTCATCCCCATGCTTGTAAACGATGCTACAATTCTTATAATTGTGTCGATTCCTCTTACTGAAAATGCCAACTGTCCTCCCGACAACAGGGCAATGAACATGGATAACTCGTATTGTTATAACTTAGAACAACTCACATCAACCAACAATTGCTTGGACACCCACAAGAAAGTACTCCCTCCGTTCCGAATTACTTGTCGCAGGTATGGATGTATCTAGATGTATTTTAGTTCTAGATACATCCATTTCTGCGACGAGTAATTTAAAACGGAGGGAATAGGTACATAGTAACCTTCAGACCTCAGAGCTTACTACAGTCGGTGGGGACAAATGACATTTGCCCTACGGTGATGTCAAACAGCAAATGTATGTTCTGCTGCTGGAAATTGCCGAGCACTGAAGTCGAAGTCGACGTCGCCCCAGCAATGTTTAAGCAGAACGACGAGTCCTCTCCGTCGAAAGACATGTAGTTGTCCCTGTGCAGCGTCATATCCGCACCGCCGGCGAAGTGCAGCACCATGTCCGGCATGGCCGGGAGCTGCCGCTCACCGGCGGGAGCCGGGAAGCAGGGGTTGTCCAGGCTCGTGGCGTTCACCGCCGGCTGGCCGAGCACCTCGGCCACGTGGTTGGCGACCACCCTGAAAGCACTTTCTACGAGGATCGTGAAGATGGTGCCGGAGTCCACGATCATCCCGCCGGTGCCGTCGGCGCGCAGCGCGAACGTCTGGTTCGGGATCGGCAGGCGGGTGTCGCCGAGCGATATGCCCTCGAGGGAGACGTAGTACCGGGACGGGCTCTGCGGGCTCTGCAGTAGGGGCGTCGACTGCACGGCAGCGTCGCCACTGGTAGCCAGCTCCGCGACGGAGCCGAACAGGACCGGGCTGCCCAGGCTGGTGTTGAAGAAGTCGGTGAGGCAGTAGCTGAACTTGCCGACCCCTAGCTGCGCCACGAGGGACAGGCTCCCGCGGCCGAGGCCGACCGTCCCGGTGGAGTTGTACGAGTCGCCCCCGTTGTCCGTGCCGCAGCCGAACGCGACGCCTCCGGCGGAGGCGGCCGGTGCTTCGCCGGGAGTGCTAGAGCCGAAGGTGAGCGTCTCCGTGCCCAGGCCGCCAGCCGAGTAGGCGCCGTCGCCGTACGCGTAGCGGTACCTGCAGAGCGCGGAAGGGGTGCAGTTGCGGCTCCATATGGGCAGGCACGTGGCGCTGGAGCAGGGCACAGGGGAGAAGCTGGAGGAGGTGGTCGGATCGTAGACGGGCGTGTCCTGCGGGAAGCAGAGCTTGCACGGCTGGCACTGCGTCCAGGTAAGGTCGCTGCCGGTGTCGACGAGGGCGACGAACGGCACCGGCGGCGTCCCGATGGCGAGCTCCATGAGGTACTCGGCCTGGCCCGAGCGGAGCCTTGGCCCGGTGCTCGACATGGAAGACGTCGTGGAATAACCCGGTAGCGTCGTGGCCGCTCGGAGGCGGCTTCTGTGCACGGCTCGGCGCATCAGCTGCGCCTTGGTGAAGCCGAGTTTGGAGTCAATGTAGGTGAGCGTGGAGCGGTAGCCGGACGGTGGCGGCGCCACCGAGTTGGCTAGTGAGGCAAGTAGGAGCAAGCTCAGAGCTTGTAAAGGACCCATGGAATCGAGCGTATGGATGATCAGTGCTGAAACTTGCAAGTCTTTTTATAGGAAGGTTTCACCAAGAATGAATGACAACAGTAAGTAGTAGAGCATTAACGAAATCGTTACACTACTCCGATTTTTAGCATGCAGACGTAGATGTCGTCATCAAGGGCGGAATAAGCTATGGAGCAGAGCATAGGACGGCCGTCTGCCCATATTGTTGGCGCTAACCGCCTCCTAGCCCCTACTGCCTCGGAGTCCTCCGGCCTCTAAACCTCGTGCCGCCATTTGGCCACCGATGTGCAGAGCTACAGCAAAGACTGGAAGAAGAAGAAACGAGCTGGCTAGGATGGAAGGGGCCTTCAGCTTTAGGCTTAAGTAGTTCGGTTGCTAGCTAGCTAACACTAGTGACTAGTGCCTTCATGACCATCTTGTTTTATCTCACATTGTGTGCAAAGATAATGTCGGTAAAAAAATCGGTAAAATAAGCCCAACATGTACGTTTTTTTTACCGATTTGCCCCCCATCGGTAAAACAATCGGTAAAATCACTAGTATAGGGGGGCCAAATCGGTAAAAAAAATGTTGAGTTGTATCATAATAATGTGTCGCTTTCCACGAAAATAAAAAGTAGTTATTTGTATTAAGGATTTCACTATATTACATCTAGATGTGAGATAATATCTAAATTATGACATCAGCGGAAATTATCACACACTGTGCCGCTCATGAATTGAACTCACAACTCAGGACCACGTACAGAGCAACAGTGGCAACTATCACTCCACCCGATAGCTAACGGTGATAACTAAGTAACGGCAAATATTTAAGTACATAGTACAGCGTCGATATTAGAAGACATTTTAGAAATTTTTTGAAACCTTTTTCCATAAATTGTTCACAATTTTGAAATATACAATATTTTTGCAAACACAAACAGTTTTAAAATTTCAAAAGTCTTTTTTAATGTGAATAGAATTTATAATTCCCAATTTATTTTTGAAAAATAAGAACACAATTTGGTATTCCGAACAATTTCTTCACGGACAAATTTTAAAAAATTGAACAATTTTTGAAAATCCCCGAGCAATTTTAAAGTGGGGGCACTTTTAAAAATTCCAAACCTTTTTTCAAAAGCATGAATAAATTTAATTTTTTAATCATAAATTTCAATAACAAAAATTGCTTGCACCATTTAAAAATGCTAACATTTGAAAATGTTCATGCATTTAAAAAGGATATCTGTGATGTTTAAAAAATGTATTGTACCATGAAAAAATCATAGCATCCAAAGAAATGTTCGTGACAACTTTTTAAATGAAACATCATGCATTTCAAAAAAAATTACGACATTTTCTTGAAAAATTGTTTTATGCAATCTTAAAAAAATGTTTGTGTAATTTTTTTTGAAAAGTCTCATACCATTTTGAAAAATGATCACCAGGAATTTGAAAAATGTTTACCTTGTATTCTAAAAAATGCCCGGGCCTGTATTTGAAAATAATATTCATCATGTATTTAAAAATAATGTTCAATGTGTGTTAGAAAAATGTTTCCTATGTATATAGAAAAATATACAATGCGTATTGCAAAAGTTGACATGTATTTCCCCAAAAAAATACAACTATATAGGTGTACTGGGTTGGGAACGAGTTGCATGCCGAAAATGGACATGCAACTATGTCGGGCATGAGTTGCATGTTTGGGTTGGACATGCAACTGGGTCGTGTGGGTTTATGTGTTGGGGTACAACATGAAACTAGATAGGGCTCGAGGCAAGTTACTGCTAAAAAACAAAGCACAAGCCTAGTTGTGAGCCAAGGGTGGGCTTGCAATTGGTAGAACTACGAGTTGAGTATCGAGTTGGGGTGGACTTACAACTGGGACAACTACAAATTATGAGACCAATTGTGAGTCAAGGTTCGACTTGCAACTTGGATAAAACAAATTATGGTTCTAGTTGCGAGTCAAGGGCGGACTTGCAACTAGGATGGAAGACAAAAACACAAGCCTAGTTGTGAGTCGGGGTGGGCTTGAACCTGGGATAAAACAAACTACATGACTAGTTATGAGTCGAGGGTGGACTTGTAACTTAGACACGTATATCAAACGTGACACCGAGTCGCGAGTTGAGAGTGGACTTGCAATTGAAAATCAAAACCAAATCACATGCCCAGTCGCGAGTCGAGGGTGGACTTGCAAGTAGGACAACAACAAACTATGTGCCCAATTGAGAGCCGAGGGTGGACTTGCAACCGGGACAACAATAAAACTATGATCCAATGTGCGAGTCGAGGATGGACTTGCATTTAAGAAAACTATGAAACAACGAGACCAGTTGCGAGTCAAGGGTTGACTTGCAACTTGGATGAAACATACTATGGTCCCAACTATGAGTCGAGGGTGGACTTGCAACTGGGTTGAAAAGCAAAACACATACCTAGATGCGAGTCGAGGGTGGGCTTGCAACTGGGAGAACTATGAGCCTAGTTGCGAGTCGAAGGTGGACTTGCAACTGCGACAACTATGAAACTATGAGCCAATTGTGAGTCAAGGGCCGACTTGCAACTGGGATGCTACAAACTACAAACTACAATCACAATTGCGAGTCAACAATGCAATTGCAACTGGGATGAAAAACAAAACACATGCCCGGTTGTGAGTGAAGGGTGGGCTTGCAACTAGGATAAAATAAACTACAGGCCTAGTTGCGAGTCGAGAGTGGACTTGTATCTGAGACTACTATATAAAACTATGATACAAGTTGCTAGTCGATGATGAATTTGCAACTGGGACAAAAATGGGTCGCCTCCCCTGAGTTGCGTGTCGAGGATAGATTTGCAATTGGAAAAAAGCCGGTCCATTTGCATGTTGGAGGTTGAATTGCAACTCGAATAAGATGGATGGGCCTCTAGTTATGTGTCGAGGATGTACTTGTAATAGGGACAAAAATATATGTCGGGCCAGGTTGCATGTCAGGGGTGAACATGCAACTTGGCAGAAAAACTGTTGCCCCCAAAGTTGCATGTCGATGGAGTTGCAACTATGATGAAAAATAGGCCGGACCCAGATGTATGTCGGTGGTGGACTTACAAATGGCACAAAAGGGTCTCCCCCTCCCCTAGTTGCATATAGAGGATGTAACTGCAAATAGGCAAAAGTAGGCACAATAGTGTGACGCACGAATAATTAGGCTACAGTAATCCCACGTTAACGATGCCACGTCACCATGGTTACTGTTGTTAATCTCGTGTTAGTTCAAAACCGATTCAAATTCAAAATTGAATTAAAGGCAAACAACAAAAGTTTTCAAACTTTAAAACTAAAATGTCTGGGTTGTGCCAAGTAATGCAAAGTTAATTGTGGTGAGGAAACACCACTTTTATAAAATGTTTTAATACTCTAAAATGATTAAAACAGCAGTTGAAACGATTAAATAAGTGCCTTTGATATTTTATAAAATCATAAACTATTTTATTTTGAGGTGAAACTTTTTAGGGTAGTGGGTTACTTTGAAACATTATATTTGAAGCAAAGTGTATATTTTACTAAAACTAAAATAATTGGAAATAAAGTAAAACAGTAAAAAGTAGATAAACCAAAAAGAATAGAAAAGTAGTAAAAAAACAAAAAAAATGAAACCCCCCGGCCAACAGGGCCAAACGGCCAAGCCGGCCAGCCCTCTAACCTAGCCGGCCCACCCCACTCCGTTAACTCCCCTGGGCGACCGAACCCAAACCCTAGCGCACCCCACTCCCCCACTCCCCCACTCGTCCCACCCCGCGCGTCTCCCTCGCTCCCCAATCTGGATCGGGGGAAACGGCGCCCCGACACCGCCGCCTCATCCCTACGCCCCGTCGCTGGTAGGCACCGCCCGTCTCCGCCGGCGCCTCCTCGTCGCCTCCCCACACCACCTCCTCAACCCTCCTCCCCGACCGACCTCCTGGCGCCTCTGCTTCCTCCCGGCGCCGCCCCGCCATCGCCGCCTCGACCCCGACTCCGTCGCCCGAAGCCGTCCCGGACGCCGCCGGACTTCCCCGTCTACGCGCGTCATCCCCGTCCACCTCCTCGTTCCCCCACTGCCCGAACCCTTGCAGCACCCCTGTGAGCCGCCGCCTCCCCTCCTCACTCCCTCTCTCCTGTCGTTGACCCCCCCTCACCGCGCACGTGCCTCGCTCGCGGCCGTGGTCACCGCCTCCGCGGCCCCCTCCCCGTGCGCACGCAGCGCCGCGCTCGCGCCCCCTGCCTCACCGTGCGGACGCGCCCGACATCGGCCTTGCGCTGTTCGCGCCCGCGTCGCGCGCCCGTTACCCGTCCATCGCGCATGTGCACCGCCCACGCTCACCCCGTCTTGCTGTGCTGCCACTCGCAGCCGTGCTCGCCGCGCGCCCTCCACCACGGCCCTCCGCTCCCTTGTCGGAGCTCGCGATCGCTGCTGCTGCAGTGGTTGTGCTCCTCCAGCCCCTCGTCGCGCCCCTGCACTACTCCCCTGCTGCTCCGCCCGGTGGCGGCCCGCCGGAGCTCCACGCCGGAGCGCCGGCACTCGGTCTCGCCAGCCGCTCCACAGCGCCCTCCCGGGCAAAGCACCCGCGCACCCGCAGCGCCCCTACGCTTGTAACCTGCTAGCACCTGCGCTCGCTTTGGCCTTTGGCCCTATGACGAACGGGGCCCACGCCCAGAACAAAATAAATAATAATAATAAATTAATAATAAAATTAATTAATTAATTATCTAAATAATTAACTTAATTAATCCTGTTTAGTTAGCTAATTAACTTAATTAACCTGTGTTAGTTAACCTAATAACCTAATTAGTCTTTTAATCTGTTAGGTTAGTAAAACAGTGCATGACAAGGGGGCCCCACCCCCTGTTGACCAGTCAAAGTTTGACTGGTCAACTGGGACCCCTTGGACCCACATGGCAGCCCCTCTGGTACACTTATGTGTACCCAGAGCTGGGTGCACCTAGAGATTCACATTTATTTCGAATTAAAATAATCTGATAATTTTAGAAAATGAATTAAAACTTTAAAAATTAATATAAAATAAACCGTAGCTCGGATGAAAAAACTTTGTACATGAAAGTTGCTCAGAACGACAAGACGAACCCGGATACGCAACCCGTTCGTCCGCCACGCCTCCCTAGCATACCGAACACGCAACTTTCCCCCTCCGGTTCATCTGTCTGAAAACGCGAAGCACCGGGAATACTTTCCTGGATGTTTCCCCCCTTCACCAGTACCACCTCGTACCGCGTTAGGGCACACCTAGCATCACGCTTTGTCATGTCATGCATCGTCATGCATTTGTTTGCATTATATTTATTGTTTCTTCCCCCTCTTCTCTCGCTAGACATCGAGACCGACGCCGCTGCTACCCAGTACGACTACGGTGTTGACGACCCCTCTCTCTTGCCAGAACAACCAGGCAAGCCCCCCTTGATCACCAGATATCGCCTACTCTCCTCTATACTGCTTGCATTAGAGTAGTGTAGCATGTTACTGCTTTCCGTTAATCCTATCGTGATGCATAGCCTGTCATTGTTGCTACAACTGTTGTTACCTTTACCTGCAATCCTAATGCTTAGTATAGGATGCTAGTTTATCATCAGTGACCCTTCATTCTTGTCCGTCTGTCATGCTATACTATCGGGCCGTGATCACTCGGGAGGTGATCACGGGTATATACTATATACTTTATATATGATACTTGAGGTGACTAAAGACGGGTCGGCTCGTAGGAGTACCCGCGAGTGATCCACGGATTGGGTCCGAAAGGACGTTTGTCCCGACGGCCCTCTGAGTGGATCTTTGTGGCGAAGCGACAGGGCAGGTTGAGACCACCTAGGAGAGAGGTGGGCCTGGCCCTGGTCGGCCTTCGCGGTTATTTCAAAATAACACGTTTAACGAGATCTTGGTATTTGATCTGAGTCTGGCTACTGGCCTATACGCACTAACCATCTACGCGGGGACAGTTATGGGCACTCGACGTTGTGGTATCAGCCGAAGCCTTCGTGACGTCAGCAACTGAGCGGCGCGCGCCGGATTGGACTGGAACGCCTGCTAGGCTAGGTCTGCTTTTGGCCGCCCACACAACGTGCAGGTGTGCTAAGGGCGATGGGCCCAGACCCCTGGGCGCTTAGGTTTAGACCGGCGTGCTGACCTCTCTGTTGGTCTAGGTGGGGCTGCGACATGTTGATCTTCCAAGGCCGGGCATGACCCAGGAAAGTGTGTCCGTCCAAATGGGATCGAGCGTGTTGGGTTATGTGGTGCACCCCTGCAGGGAAGTTAAACTATTCGAATAGCCGTGATCTTCGGTAACAGGACGACTTGGAGTTGTACCTTGACCTTATGACAACTAGAACCGGATACTTAATAAAACACACCCTTCCAAGTGCCAGATACAACCGGTGGTCGCTCTCTCACAGGGCGACGAGGGGAGGATCGTTGGTTAGGATTATGCTATGCGATGCTACTTGGTGAACTTACCACCTACTCTCTTCTCCTGCTGCAAGATGGAGGTTACCAGAAGCGTAGTCTTCGAAAGGACTAGCTATCCCCCTCTTATTCCGGCATTCTACAGTTCAGTCCACATATGATACCCTTATTCCATTTGATACCAATGCATACATATGTAGTGTAGCTCCTTGCTTGCGAGTACTTTGGATGAGTACTCACGGTTGCTTTTCTTCCCCCTTTCCCCTTTCCTATATCCGATTGCTGCAACCAGACGATGGAGCCCAGGAGCCAGATGCCACCGTCGATGACGACTACTACTACTCGGGAGGTGCCTATTACTACGTGCAGCCCGCTGACGGCGACCAGGAGTAGTTTAGGAGGATCCCAGACAGGAGGCCTGCGCCTCTTTCGATCTGTATCCCAATTTATGCTAGCCTTCTTAAGGCAAACTTGTTTAACTTATGTCTGTACTCAGATATTGTTGCTTCCGCTGACTCGTCTATGATCGATCTCTTGTATTCGAGCCCTCGAGGCCCCTGGCTTGTAATATGATGCTTGCATGACTTATTTTATTTGTAGAGTTGTGTTGTGATATCTTCCCGTGAGTCCCTGATCTTGATCGTACACGTTTGCGTGTATGATTAGTGTACGATTGAATCAGGGGCGTCACAAGTTGGTATCAGAGCCGACTGCCTGTAAGAATCCCCCTTCCACACTCCTTGGCCGAAGTCGAGTCTAGACACTAAAAGGTTTTACTAACATGGCTGTGCGCCTTACGGGCCCACGTCGCCATTGGGTGGTATTAGGATCTTTTACTCCTCATCTATATTCTGGGACTCTGATCTCTCTTCTATTCGGGTTAAATGATTTTTAAAATCTAACTTTAGGTTCTCTAAAACACTCTCCCGGAGAGCCCCTTCAGTCCAGATGATTGCCGACTGCACCAGAAGATTTCGAAGTTACTCTCCGATACTCTTTTGAGACTTTGTGCCCGTTGCTTTTGCAATTCCCTACCACCGAAATATCCCTATGGATAAATACATACACTTACCGTTCTTACTTTTATTCCCAGTTGGTCTTGTTATTACAAGATACCCTGAAATCCTCTCTATTGTTTTGAGAATATTTTGTGCCTACTGCCTTGCAGTTCCTTGCCACCTGGATACCCGTACGGATAATTTCTCGCCCTTATTGAGTATCTGCTCATCCCCAGTTGTTCATGTGTTTCACAATGGTCTTCGAAATACTATCCGATCCTCCAAAAATCCTTAGTAGCTTATTGCTCTGCAATATTTGTCTGCTTGCATTATGGATGCTTTTAAATTATCTTTCTGGCTCACACGTCATTTTAAACATGAGCTTATTCTCGACCAATCTATTTGCCGTCAATTGCACCCTTAGGTCTATCGAACTTATCCACCATTGATCAGAGTGTCCTCTTCTGATCCTTCGATTTGGAAATCATAATTCCTTTGATATATGAGCATCTATAATATAATGCCCTTGCATTGTTTCTTCCTCTGGTTGAGTACCGATGCTCACACCAGATCCCTTGAGGACCGTCAGATCCTTTGTTGGATTATTATTCGACAATGTCTTTCATATTTAATCGCCATGTGAATTCTGCCCTGATACATAATGCCATTAATAAATCCTATTCTCTGATTTGGCCAACCATGCTTTGCTTTCGAGCTGGTGATATTTACTCTTGAAACTTGTGGTATATGTTTCTAAGATACCCCGATGGGTTGAACCTATGCCTTCCTTAATCTGTGCGAACCCGAAAGATTTCACGGGTCATACTTATCTGGTATTGCACCAGGTAAAGACTTTCAACAGCTAATGTAATTTTCATAATACGGGAGGTGAATGGAAGGTTATGCATTGAAGAAGTGGGAGTCGACCTTGAACCTTTGTGTTCATGCCCATGGACACAATGTAGATCCTATCATGGAAGCTTGTAATAATAACTATTTCCTTGATATAATATCCTTTGGTACCGGTGAATTGATCCTTTTCAATCGTGGTTTCGACCATATGTTCTTCTTTGATCCCATTTCTCGGGCAAGTTTAATCACTTGTCTTCTAGGGATCAATACACCAGTCCAACCTTTACTTTGATCTTTCGCCGAGTATTACACCCTGGTATCTCGAGATTATCAAGGAACTGCATAACTTCTTATGGGTTCTTCATCAACTATTATTTGTCACCGATTACAATTTTCCTGGGTTCTGGGTTGTCGTCAACCGAGAATACCAAAAACTGAATCGAGTCCGCATCGCGATTAAACAACTCTTAGTAATCTTCTTTACGTACGAGTTTGTACTCGATCACGTTATTCCTAGCTTGATCGGCTATATCGTTATCGGCTGATTTTAACTGTGCTACCTGGTCCTTCTTCCCGGAGCACAATTTTTGACGATGAGCTAAGCTTACGTTGATCTTTCCTCATCATATCATTTAGCTTTGGACAGCTAGCTTGCTTTGGAGTTTGTGTCATACCCTTGGTTCCGTTAACCTTTCCCTTCATCATTGCTTTGACTTGATGTCATCGCCAATCTATTACATCTTCGTGGAGCCTCTCAACAAAATTTGTCATGATCATCATCAACATCTTGACTCCTTCCTGGATATCAATCGAATTCTTGATGCGAAATACCACCCTTGCCCCTCAATGATTTATGTTATCAACGACAATAACTTTATTGCCCTCCCTCTGACACAAAATTGTTCATGTTTTGTGTAGTACCTTGAGTTTATTTCTATCCAGCTTGTGTTAGGATCTACCTTGGAATATTACCATCTTTTATGTCAAGAATGTCATGCGAATTTCACCATGTCTTGAGAATCCTTGATACATAGTGATACTTCTCACCATCACCATTATTCCTTGTTCCTCGTGTTGTTTCTAACCGGAATACCGACAAATGCACTATGATGTGTAAAATTCAAAACTTCTAGCAACCCTATTGCTTTGAAGTTATTGGTCTACAGTTTCATTCTAAGTCTATTGCTTATTGAATCATCATTCGAACATTGATCGTGCTACCTGTTCTAGATTCCTGGGTGCACCCTTCTATCATTGTTCAGTTGTGTATGTTTCCCTCGAGCATACATCATTATATCATTTGAACCGACAAATGATATTTCCTTGTTCACATAATTGTGGGAATCCACCTTTTGTTAAATCTCGATGAATTACCGCTGATTCCATCAGCCACCTCCTCATCCTCTCGTTGGTTTACTGATGAACTCATGTTTCGGAACTCGCTTCCATGGTTCATTTCTCAAGGATCTTAAAATGTCTTTGCGTCAACTGTTGTTGCACCTTTCCTTCTTAGGCATCTAGAGTCCGAGATATCCTGACACCAATCAGATCTGAATCTCGGTCAGATATGATGGTTGGAACATATTTTCAAGAGTTATAACATTGGTCTTTATGTGACCCAGTAAGGTGATGGCATGCCTAGCACACCTGGCTGGAGGGCCTATTGTCATAGTTCTCCCTTTTAGCAATGTTAACCATTCTTCCATGAGGAAATTGAAAGACTTATTCTATAAATTGTTCCTGATGAATCCATTGAGTATCCAAAGTCTGATCTTTGCTTGAAGACCATGTCAATGCTATCCCGAAGCATGTCTATGATACTCCGATTTTCAATAAGAGCATTTGAAGCACAATGATAAATTCTCTTTATTAATTATCCAAACACCGTTGTATGGGTAATGTCATGAAATTTCTCTCCCCTTTCCTAAAGGGTTTTCTACGTTATATCTTGTCATGGCTATCATGCTCTGCTTGTCCTTGGGAAGGATATACCCCTAAAATATGTGTTTAAACACATTTTCCTTTCCATTGATTTATTCAAACTTTCTTGTAATCTACTTAACTGAGCAGTGGTAATTCCCTGCTTAGGTAAGCACCTCGTTGTACCACTCTGATAGTAAGACCATGTTTCTATTGTTAATAACATTTCATTAACCACCAATGGACGAGAACCTTGCCTATTGGTCTGCCTCATTCAATGAGCAAGAAAATGGTTCTCTTCGTCTCTCGCCCTTGGTACCGGCATTGTTGCCGACATAAATGACAGGCTATCCTCTGACATGCCTTGCTTACATTATCATGCAAGATGTCGTCGCCCTTCCTACTTTTAACCCACATGGTGGGCCCATAACCCACAATTCCACATGATCGAAACCTGACTCTCATGTACACCCCGTGTTCCCAAGGTTGTTCCTCGCGCGTGGCCTCGTATGTAATTCACGAGCCACCTTCAGGTCTGATATCGGACACAATACTTATTCCCGTTGTTTTGACCCTCTCACGCCCTATAACAGGCATCGAACGATTGCCTGCCCGCTCGAAACTTCCCAGGTTACCTCCTTACTTTGCTCTCGATATTTTCTTAAGATTCGATTCGAGAGTTACTTTCCGCCACCTTCCTCGATGTTGTCGACCCGATAGTCAACCTTGCCGACGTCCGTTCTCCCAGAATGCCAACCCTTTATTCTTTCGTAAGTACGATGGAGTTCCTGAAGAAAGGACGTCGATTTCATCATGATGACCTGAAGCCGAGAAATGAAGACATCAATGTATTGGACCGGCCTCTTCGAGAAGAGCACGCCAGGATGAGAAGACCCGCTAGATTCGTTACCAAACCTTCCCCCCTTTCACTACCTCTTAAATCTCGGGACGCGATTTCTTGTAGTGGAGGAGAATTGTGACGCCCGGATAATTAGGCTACAGTAATCCCACGTTAACGATGCCACATCACCACGGTTACTGTTGTTAATCTCGCGTTAGTTCAAAACCGATTCGAATTCAAAATTGAATTAAAGGCAAACAACAAAAGTTTTCAAACTTTAAAACTAAAATGTCTGGGTTGTGCCAAGTAATGCAAAGTTAATTGTGGTGAGGAAACCCCACTTTTATAAAATGTTTTAATACTCTAAAATGATTAAAACAGTAGTTGAAACGATTAAATAAGTGCCTTTGATATTTTATAAAATCATAAACTATTTTATTTTGAGGTGAAACTTTTTAGGGTAGTGGGTTACTTTGAAACACTATTTTTGGAGCTAAATGTATATTTTACTAAAACTAAAATAATTGGAAATAAAGTAAAATAGTAAAAAGTAGATAAACCAAAAAGAACATAAAAGTAGTAAAAAACCAAAAAGAAGAAACCCCCTGGCCAACTGGGCCAAACGGCCCAGCTGGCCAGCCCTCTAACCTAGCCGGCCCACCCCACTCCGTTAACTCCCCTGGGCGACAGAACCCAAACCCTAGCGCACCCCACTCCCCCACTCGTCCCACCCCACATGTCTCCCTCGCTCCCCCCGATCTGGATCGGGGGAAACGGCGCCCAGACACCGCCGCCTCATCCCTACGCCCCGTCGTCGGCAGGCGCCGCCCGTCTCCGCCGCCGCCTCCTCGTCGCCTCCCCACACCGCCTCCTCAACCCTCCTCCCCGACCGACCTCCTAGCGCCTCTGCTTCCTCCTGGCGCCGCCCCGCCATCGCCGCCTCGACCCCGACTCCGTCACCCGAAGCCGTCTCGGACGCCGCCGGACTTCCCCGTCTACGCGCGTCGTCCCCGTCCACCTCCTCGTTCCCCCACTGCCCGAACCCCTGCAGCACCCCTGTGAGCCGCCGCCTCCCCTCCTCACTCCCTCTCTCCCGTAGTTGACCCCCCTCACCGCGCATGTGCCTCGCTCGCGGCCGCGGTCACCGCCTCCGCGGCCCCCTCCCCGTGCGCACCCAGCGCCGCGCTCGCGCCCCCTGCCTCACCGTGTGGACGCGCCCGACATCGGCCTTGCGCCGTTCGCGCCCGCGTCGCGCGGCCGTTAGCCGTCCATCGCGCATGTGCACCGCCCGCGCTCACCCCGTCTCGCCGTGCTGCCGCTCGCGGCCGTGCTCGCCGCGCGCCCTCCACCACGGCCCTCCGCTCCCTTGTCGGAGCTCGCAATCGCTGCTGCTGCAGTGGTTGTGCTCCTCCAGCCCCTCGTCGCGCCGCTGCACTACTTCCCTGCTGCTCCGCCTGGTGGCGGCCCGCCGGAGCGCCGGCACTCGGTCCCGCCAGCCGCTCCACAGCGCCCTCCCGGGCAAAGCACCCGCACACCCGCAGCGCCCTTGCGCCTGTAACATGCTAGCACCGGCACCCGCTTTGGCCTTTGGCCCTATGACGAACGGGGCCCACGCCCTAAACAAAATAAAATTAATAAAATTAATAATAAAATTAATTAATTAATTATCTAAATAATTAACTTAATTAATCCTGTTTAATTAGCTAATTAACTTAATTAACCTGTGTTAGTTAACCTAATAACCTAACTAGTCTTTTAATCTGTTAGGTTAGTAAAACGGTGTATGACAAGGGGCCCCACCCCCTGTTGACCAGTCAAAGTTTGACTGGTCAACTGGGACCCCTTGGACCCACATGGCAGCCCCTCTGGTACACTTATGTGTACCCAGAGCTGGGTGCACCTAGCAATTCACATTTATTTCGAATTAAAATAATCTAATAATTTTAGAAAATGAATTAAAACTTTAAAAATTAATATAAAATAAACCGTAGCTCGGATGAAAAAACTTTGTACATGAAAGTTGCTCAGAACGACGAGATGAACCCGGATACGCAACCCGTTCGTCCGCCACGCCTCCCTAGCATACTGAACATGCAACTTTCTCCCTCCGGTTCATCTGTCCAAAAACGCGAAACACCGGGAATACTTTCCCGGATGTTTTCCCCCTTCACCGGTACCACCTCGTACCGCGTTAGGGCACACCTAGCATCACGCTTTGTCATGTCATGCATCGTCATGCATTTGTTTGCATTATATTTATTGTTTCTTCCCCCTCTTCTCTCGCTAGACATCAAGACCGACGACGCTGCTACCCAGTACGACTACGGTGTTGACGACCCCTCCCTCTTGCCAGAACAACCAGGCAAGCCCCCCCTTGATCACCAGATATCGCCTACTCTCCTCTATACTGCTTGCATTAGAGTAGTGTAGCATGTTACTGCTTTCCCTTAATCCTATCCTGATGCATAGCCTGTCATTGTTGTTACAACTGTTGTTACCTTTACCTGCAATCCTAATGCTTAGTATAGGATGCTAGTTTATCATCAGTGGCCCTTCATTCTTGTCCGTCTGCCATGCTATACTATCGGGCCGTGATCACTCGGGAGGTGATCACGGGTATATACTATATACTTTATATATGATACTTGAGGTGACTAAAGACGGGTCGGCTCGTACGAGTACCCGCGAGTGATCCACGGATTGGGTCTGAAAGGACGTTTGTCCTGACGGCCCTCTGAGTGGATCTTTGTGGCGAAGCGACAGGGCAGGTTGAGACCACCTAGGAGAGAGGTGGGCCTGGCCCTGGTCGGCGTTTGCGGTTATTTCAAAATAACACGTTTAACAATATCTTGGTATTTGATCTGAGTCTGGCTACTGGCCTATACGCACTAACCATCTACGCGGGGACAGTTATGGGCACTCGACGTCGTGGTATCAGCCAAAGCCTTCGTGACGTCAGCAACTGAGCAGCGCGCGCCGGATTGGACTAGAACGCCTGCTAGGCTAGGTCTGCTTCCGGCCGCCCACGCAACGTGCAGGTGTGCTAAGGGCGATGGGCCCAGACCCCTGGGCACTTAGGTTTAGATCGACATGCTGACCTCTCTGTTGGTCTAGGTGGGGCTGCGACGTGTTGATCTTCCGAGGCCGGGCATGACCCAGGAAAGTGTGTCCAGCCAAATGGGATCGAGCGTGTTGGGTTATGTGGTGCACCCCTGCAGGGAAGTTAAACTATTCGAATAGCCATGATCTTCGGTAACATGACGACTTGGAGTTGTACCTTGACCTTATGACAACTAGAACCGGATACTTAATAAAACACACCCTTCCAAGTGCCAGATACAACCGGTGGTCGCTCTCTCACAGGGCGACGAGGGGAGGTCATCGGTTAGGATTATGCTATGCGATGCTACTGTGAACTTACCACCTACTCTCTTCTCCTGCTGCAAGATGGAGGTTACCAGAAGCGTAGTCTTCGAAAGGACTAGCTATCCCCCTCTTATTCCGGCATTCTGCAGTTCAGTCCACATATGATACCCTTATTCCATTTGATACCAATGCATACATATGTAGTGTAGCTCCTTGCTTGCGAGTACTTTGGATGAGTACTCACGGTTGCTTTTCTTCCCCTTTTCCCCTTTCCTATATCCGATTGCTGCAACCAGACGATGGAGCCCAGGAGCCAGATGCCACTATCGATGACGACTACTACTACTCGGGAGGTGCCTATTACTACGTGCAGCCCGCTGACGGCGACCAGGAGTAGTTTAGGAGGATCCCAGGCAGGAGGCCTGCGCCTCTTTCGATCTGTATCCCAGTTTGTGCTAGCATTCTTAACGCAAACTTGTTTAACTTATGTCTGTACTCAGATATTGTTGCTTCCGCTGACTCGTCTATGATCGAGCTCTTGTATTCGAGCCCTCGAGGCCCCTGGCTTGTAATATGATATCTTCCCGTGAGTCCCTGATCTTGATCGTACACGTTTGCGTGTATGATTAGTGTACGATTGAATCGGGGGCGTCACAAATAGCATGTCGGGAGTGGAGTTGCAACTGAGACAAAAATGCTTTCCTCCATCCCAATGTTGAGTGTTGAGGGTTGATGTGACGCCCCCGCTTTGACCGTACACTAATCATGCACGCAAATGTGTACGATCAAGATCAAGGACTCACGGGAAGATATCACAACACAACTCTACAATTAAAATAAGTCATACAAGCATCATATTACAAGCCAGGGGCCTCGAGGGCTCGAATACAAGAGCTCGATCATAGACGAGTCAGCGGAAGCAACAATATCTGAGTACAGACATAAGTTAAACAAGTTTGCCTTAAGAAGGCTAGCACAAACTAGGATACAGATCGAAAGAGGCACAGGCCTCCTGCCTGGGATCCTCCTAACTACTCCTGGTCGTCGTCAGCGGGCATCACGTAGTAGTAGGCACCTCCGGTGTAGTAGGAGTCGTCGTCGACGGTGGTGTCTGGCTCCTGGGCTCCAACATCTGGTTGCGACAACCAAGAAGAAAGGAAAGGGGGAAAAAGGGGGAGAAAGCAACCGTGAGTACTCATCCAAAGTACTCGCAAGCAAGGAGCTACACTACATATGTATGCATTGGTATCAACTGGAATAAGGCTATTATATGTGGGCTGGACTGCAGAAAGCCGGAATAAGAGGGGGATAGCTAGTCCTTTCGAAGACTACGCTTCTGGCAGCCTCCGTCTTGCAGCATGTAGAAGAGAGTAGACTGAAGTCCTCCAAGCAGCATCGTATAGCATAATCCTAACCGATGATCCTCCCCTCGTCGCCCTGTGAGAGAGCGACCACCGGTTGTACCTGGCACTTGGAAGGGTGTGTTTTATTAAGTATCCGGTTCTAGTTGTCATAAGGTCAAGGTACAACTCCAAGTCGTCCTGTTACCGAAGATCACGGCTATTCGAATAGATTAACTTCCCTGCAGGGGTGCACCACATACCCCAACACGCTCGATCCCATTTGGCCGGACACACTTTCCTGGGTCATGCCCGGCCTCGGAAGATCAACACGTCGCAGCCCCACCTAGACCAACAGAGAGGTCAGCACGCCGGTCTAAACCTAAGCGCCCAGGGGTCTGGGCCCATCGCCCTTAGCACACCTGCACGTTGCGTGGGCGGCCGGAAGCAGACCTAGCCTAGTGGCGTTCCAGTCCAATCCGGCGCGCGCCGCTCCGTTGCTGACGTCACGAAGGCTTCGGCTGATACCACGACGCCGGGATACCCATAACTACTCCCACGTAGATGGTTAGTGCGTATAGACCAAATGGCCAGACTCAGATCAAATACCCAGATCTCGTTAAGCGTATTAAGTATCCGCGAACATCGACCAGGGCCAGGCCCACCTCTCTCCTAGGTGGTCGGAACCTGCCCCGCCGCTCCGCCTCAAAACTCCACTCGCGGGTGCTCCTCAAGCCGACCCGTCTTTAGTCACCACATATATCATGTATAAAGTATATAGTATTTACCCGTGATCAACTCCCGAGTGATCACGGCCCGATAGTATAGCATGGCAGACGGACAAGGATGTAGGGCCACTGATGAAAAAGCTAGCATCCTATACTAAGCATTAGGATTGCAGGTAAAGGTAACAACAGTAGTAGCAAGGACAGGCTATGCATCAATATAGGATTAACGGGAAGCAGTAACATGCTACACTACTCTAATGCAAGCAGTATAGAGAAGAGTAGGCGATATCTGGTGATCAAAAGGGGGGGGCTTGCCTGGTTGCTCTGGCAAGAGAGAGGGGTCGTCAACTCCGTAGTCGTACGGGGTAGCAGCGGCGTCGGTCTCGGTGTCTAGAGAGAGAAGAGGGGGAAGAAACAATAAATATAATGCAAGCATATGCATAGTGATGCATGACAAGACAAGTTACGGCGTTAGAGGTGCCCTAACGCGGTAGTAGGTGATACCGGTGAAGGGGGATAACATCCGGGAAAGTATCCCCGGTGTTTCGCGTTTTCGGACAGAGGAGCCGGAGGGGGAAAGTTGCGAGTTCGATAGGTTAGAGGGGTGTGGCGGACGAACGGGTTGCGTATCCGGATTCGTCTCGTCGTTCTGAGCAACTTTCATGTTGAAAATATTTTAATCCGAGTTACGGATTCAAAGATATGATTTTCTAAAGATTTTATTAATTTCTGGAATTTAATTAATTATTTAAATCTAACATTATCCAAAACAGTGTTTGCTGACGTCATCATGACGTCAGCATGACATCAGCAGTCAACAGGGGCGTTGACTGGTCAAACTGACGTGTGGGTCCAGCAGGGCCCACCTGTCATACCCTGTTTAGGCTAATCAGGTTTTAGCTAAACTAATCACAGTTTAATTAGACTAATTAGTTAATTTGATTAATCTAATTATGATTAATTGCTTAATTAATTCCTTAATTAATTCCTTAATTAATTAATTAATTAATTTTATTATTACTATTAATTTTAATTCCTTTTTTTTTGTTCTGGGGCGGGGCCCCCTTGTCATAGGGCCAAGGCCCTTAACGGGCATACGGGTAGTGGTTCTCAGCGTCGGGCGCCGGGTGCGGGCGCACCCGAGCGGGCGTTCGCCCGCAGGGCGGGACGAGGCCGCCGGGGCACCGACGGCGGGGCACGCCGGCGCGGCCAGCCGGGGCCACGGCGGGCGGAGGCGAGGGGTGGCGCTGGTGCGGCCAGTGGCGCGGTGGCGCGGCCGTGGGAGGAGGAGAGGGCGGAGACTAGGCGTGGCGAGGCACGGTGCCATGGGGCGCCGGCCGGAGCAGCAGGGGGGCAGGCGGTGAGGGGAGGCGGCGCAGAGGGGCGAGGCCACCGGCGACGGGGCGCTGCAGTGGTGGTGGCCGCACCGCCGCAGCACAGCAGCTGCTGCTGCACCTCGTGGCGGGGCACGGCCAAGAACGGCAAGGGGCGACGGTGTGGCCGACGCGGTGGTGCGCGTGCGCACGGTCGGCCTCGAGCAGAGGCAGGGAAGAAGGAGGACGAAGCCGTGGCCTCACCGGGATTCGTAGGGACGGGACAGCGGGGGTTGAGGAGGAGGACGGTGACGAGCGGCGTAGGGGATGCAGGCCGGCGGGGAGGAGGATGCAGTCCGGTGGGGGGGGGGGGTCCGGCGATGGTGATGAGGTGGCGGGGCTGCGCCGGAATGGCGTCAGGGGCACGGGGCCGGGCCCTTGAGCGAGGGCAGGCGGCGACGGCGGGGGTTGGCGTGGCGGCGACGGAAGGGGGGGGCCCCTTCCGGTCCAGGAAAGGGGGAGGGGGTGAGGACGACGGCGAGCGACGGGCGGGGCGGCGCCGGTGATGCGTCGGGGAGGCGGCGATGGGTTCGGGCCCGATCCCGATTGGATCGGGGGGGGAGTGGGGGCGAGAGGAGAGGTGGGGAGTGGGGGGGTGAGTGGGGCGACGGGGTGGGGTTAGGGTTTCGGGGGTGTGGGTTATGGGGGGGGGGTGGCCGGCTGGGCCTTTGCCCAGTTGGGCCGGTGGTGGCCTGGCCGGCTGGGCCGTCTGGCCCAGTGGGGGGGGGTCCTTTTATATTTTTTTTTATCTTTTCTGTTTTTATTTATTTATAAACACTTAGGCATTTTATAAAATGGTGAACCTTACACCATAATTATCTTTGTAATATTTGGCAACCACCGAACATTTTTGTTTTAATTTTTGAAAACTTTTATTGTTTTCTTTTATTTGAATTTTGAACTTGTTTCGGTTCTGAACTATCGAGAGTTTACCACAGTAACCGTGGTGACGTGGCATCATTAGCGGGGAATCACTGTAGCTTAATTATCCGGGCGTTACAGTTGATGTGGCTTGAAACTGCGTCGGTATTTCCCCAAAGAGGAAGGGATGATGCAATACAGCCACGGTAGGTATTTCCCTTAGATATGAAACCAAGTTATCAATCCAGTAGGAGAACCAAGCAACACTATGTAAATGGTACCTGCACACAAAGAACAAATACTCGCAACCCAATTTGTAAGAGGGATTGTCAATCCCTCCTCGGTAAAAAGATAGATTAATTTGTATGAGTTTGGATAAATAGATCTGAATAAAACACAAAACAAAATAAGTAAAGAAAAAGTGCAGCAAGGTATTTTTGGTTTTTTGGAATAATAGATCTGAAAACAAATACGACAAAAAATAGTCCAAAAAGCAAATATGATAAAAGATAGACCCGATGGCTGTAGATTTCACTAGTGGCTTCTCTGGAGAAAATAACACACGGTGGGTAAACAAATTACTGTTGGGCAATTTATAGAAGAAAAAGTAATTATGATAATCAATATATAGGCATCACATCCAAAATTAATAGACCGAAACGATTCTGCATCTACTACTATTACTCCACAGATCGACCGCCATCCAGCATGCATCTAGTGTATTAAGTTCATGGAGAAACAGAGTAATGCAATAAGAACGATGACATGATGTAGACAAGATCTATTCATGTAGGAATATATCCCATCTTGTTATCCTTAATAGCAACGATACATACGTGCCTCGCTAGCCCTTCTGTCACTGGGTGAGGACACCGTAAGATCGAACCCATCACAAAGCACCTGTTCTCATTGCAAGAAAAATCGATCTAGTTGGCCTAACTAAACCAAAGATTCAAAAAGGAAATACGAGGCTATAAATAATCATGCATATAAGAGATCAAAGAAGACTCAAATAATATTAACTCGAACTTCATCGGATCCCAACAAACACACTGCAGAAAGTCATTACATCAACTAGATCTCCAAGAGACCATTGTATTGAGAATCTAAAAGAGAGAAGAAGCCATCTAGCTACTGCCTACGAGCCCGTAGGTGTATGTTGAAGTACTCACGCATCGTCGGAGAGGCACCAATGAGGATGATGAACCCCTCCATGATCGTGTTAGATTGGATCTCGTGGTTCTGGAACTTGCTACGGCTGAAATTTTGTTTCGTCGACTCTCCTAGGGTTTCTGGAATATTTGGGTATTTATAGAGCTGAGAGGCAGTGGAGGAGACCCATGTGGGCCCCATAACCCATCTGGGCACGCCAGGGGCCTCTGGCGCGCCCTGGTGTGTTGTGGGCCCCATGGGCCTCCCCCCTAGGTACTTCCTTGGCTCCCAAGTTGTCTTTTGGTCCAAAAGAATCTCCAAAAAGTTTCGCTGCGTTTGGACTCCGTTTGGTACTGATATTCCGAGAAGTAAAAAACAAGCAAAAACAGCAACTGGCACTGGGCACTATGTCAATAGGTTAGTCCCAAAAATGATATAAAGTTGCTATAAAATGATTGTAAAACATCCAAGAATGATAATATAATAACATGGAACAATAAAAAAGTTATAGATACGTTGGAGACGTATCAACATCCCCAAGCTTAATTCCTGCTCCTCCTCGAGTAGGTAAATGATAAAAATAGAATTTTTGATGTGGAATGCCGTCTAGCATGTTCATCACATATTCTTTTCTTTTGTAGCATGTACATTTGGACTTTTAGATGATTCAAAGCAATAGTCTAGTTTTGACATGAAGACTTCAATGCTCAAGCATATCAACAAGCAACCATGACTTTCAAAATATCAACACAAAAGAAAGTTATCCCTAGCCCATCATGCTCAATCATTGATCCATTCACGAAACACACTCGAATATTTGCTACATCCTATGCTCAACTACGATCATACTGCTCCCTAATTGGTGCTTTATAAGAGAAGATGGAGACTCGAAATAAAAATAAAAATTACATAAAAGTAAATAGATAGGCACTTCGCAGAGGGAAGCAGAGATTTGTAGAGGTGCCAGAGCTCAAAGCAAAAATTAAGAGATAAAAATATTGAGAGGCATGCTTTTCCCGTCAACAAAAAAGACTGAGTAATTCCCAACACTTTCCATGCTAGATATATCATAAGTGGTTCCCAAACATAAAATAAAGTGTGTTCCTTTTTCCACCATACTTTCACACTCCACGGCTAGCCATATCCACGGGTACTGTCCATACCAACACTTTCCAAGGAAATTATTATTTGACAACATAAAGTAAGTTTCTTTTTCATTTCAGGAATTTGCATCCCTATTACCACCACACTCTCATGCAATAATAGGTGAATAAACACCTATCTTGAGAATAACACATCTAGCATGGAAAATATTGGCCACCCCTGCCACTTCATGAGCGGTACATGCACACAAAAAGGAAATTCATTTTGATAATTAGATTTGGCACATACAAATTTACTTAGAACGACATGGAAATACCCCATATAGGTAGGTATGGTGGACTCATATGGCAAAACTGGGTTTAAGAATTTTGGATGCACAACTAGCATTTCTACTTAGTACAAGTGGAGGCTAGCAAAAAGATTGAGAAGCAACCAACAAAGAAACGAAAAATTCTCATAAACGAGCAATAAGCATAACTAACACCGGATAATGCACCACAAGTAGGATGTAATTTCATTGCATTACTATTGACTTCATGCTTGCATAGAGAATCACAAACATTAACACCAATATTCTTACTAAAGCATAATTACTCACCAACATGACTCACATATTACTATCATCACATCTCAAAACTATTACAAAGAATCAAGTTTATTTTGTCCTATGATCTTCATGAAAGTTTTTATTATATCCCTCTTGAATATCTATCACTTCGGGACTAATGTCATATGTTGCAATTGCTTTTGACAAGCTCAAACAAATTTAAGTGATGAACATGAGGATAAAGATTTTCATCTCTCAAAATAATATAAGTGAAGCATGAGATAATTTCTTCAAAAATTTTACTAACTCTGAAATAAATCTAAGTGAAGCATGAGAGTGTTTCTTCAAAAATACTAAAGCACACTGTGCTCAAAAAGATATAAGTGAAGCACTAGAGCAATTCCATGGCTCAAAAAATTTAAGTGAAGCACATAGAGCAAATCTAACAAATCATAGCATAATTTTGCCTCTCTCAAATAGGTGTGTCCAGCAAGGATACTTGTGACAAACTAAAAAGCGAAACAAGCAAAGACTCATATAATACAAGATGCTCAAAGAAAAACTCATGATATGTGACGAATAAAAATATAGCTCCAAGTAAAATTACCGATGGTCGTCAGAAGAAAGAGGGGATGCCTTTTGGGCCATCCTCAAGCTTAGTTCCTTGGTTCTCCTTGAATACTAACTTGGGGTGCCATGGGCATCCCCAAGCTTAGGCTCTTTTTCACTCCTTATTCCTTCATCCATGGCAATCTCACCCAAAACATGAAAATACCAATCATACAAAACTTAACAAAACCTTCGTGAGATCCGTTAGTATAATAAAGAAAATCACTACTCTAAGTATTGCTGCAAACCCATTCATATTTTATTATTGCATTATACCTACTGTATTATAACTTCTCCATGTCTTAGAGCATCTTTAGCAGACCCTGCATCTTGCCGTGACCCGCAAAATAACCGTCAAAATATGGGTCAGCGCGGAAATCCTGCCCGACCAGACACCGCAAACGCGTCCGACCTATAAATTTTTTTGCGGGGCGTGGCAAAAAATCTCCCCGACCTCTAGATTCACGGGGTGGGAGGCCGACTCGAGCTCGTCCCCTATCCACAGCGAGATTCGGCGCGAGGGAAATTTCTGCGCGGCCGTCTCCCCCACCCTCCGCCACCATTGCCCCCGCCATCGCCCGCTCCGGTGAATCTTCCCCCGCAGTCCTTCGCCGCCATGGATGACTCCCCATCGTCCCCCGTCACCGTCGAGGTCACGCATGCTCAATCCCCTCTGGTGGATCTCGTCGTCGGTCATGTTGGCCCCGCTGTCACCCAAGGCAACATGGTCGTGCAGGGTGGGAATCCGACTGCCCCCACCGGGAAGGCATGTGCTCCGGGCGTTAACGTTGCTGCGCGATCCCGGCCGGCGGCGAAGAAGGTCGGCAAGGTCTTGGGCGTAAAGCGGAAGAACATTCCGGCTTCAAAGAAGCCGGCTCCTTCATCCACCCCTCTGCCCTTGCAAGAGGTTCCCCGGCGATGCTGCTCAACGGCGCTGCTTCCACTGCAAGCGAGGTGTTTGACCAAATGGCCGGAAGGTATGCCTCTTCGGCCCCTTCAACTTTCTTTGCTTTTCACCATTTGCGGTAGCTCGTGACTTGTTATCGTTCACTATAGCGGTGGTTCGAACAATGCCACTATCGAGTTTGTGAACTGTTGGACACCAATGCCGTTGACATCGATCAATCCCCGTTCGCTGCATTCGATTACAATGAAACGGAGAGCGGCATGGATGATCACGGTGGTGAAGAAGAAGTGGAGGAGATAGATGAGGGGGCGTATGAGCAATCGCAAACAAGAAAAATCCAGAGATCGAAGAACTACACGATCTTGGAAGATCAAATCTTGATCAAGGCCTGGAGTGCGGTGTCTCTTGATGCTTGCACGGATACTTCTGAAGCTGCCAAGAGGTATTGTCAAAGGATCGAAGATCAATACTTCTACATGATGTCAAAGTATCCCAATAGGACTCCACGCACCTTTCAGTCACTCCAAGGTCGTTGGGACGTGATCAAGCCGATTTGTAGCTGTTGGGATGCTTGCTTGAAACAAGTTCACAATGCCCCCCCGAGTGGAACCGTGGAATCCGACTATGTGATTTCACGTTCCAAGTGATGCAAATCATTTGTAGCATTTAAAGTGATTGCATAATTTGACATTGTTTTAATTGTGTAGGAAAAAATTGCCCAACAAAGATACAAAGACATGGAAGCTTCGGAAGGCAAATTCTTTAAACTAGAGCATTGTTGGGACCCGCTCAAAGAGTGTGAAAAGTGGAAGTTGATTGACAAAGAATCCCCACCAAAGAGAGGTTCACTTACAAACATGGATGAAGATGAGGATGATGATGGCCCAAGAAACTTGAACAAGCCCGATGGTGACAAGAAGACTAAGGAGAAGATGAAGAGAGAGCACGAAGCGTCGAGCTTGAGGGACAATATTGATGCCATGGTGCAATCAAATGAGTTGATGTTAGAGAAGACGTTGGAGATTAATAAAGAGTTGGCTGAGAAGAAGTCACACGAGAAGCAAGAAAAATGGCAATTGCTGAAGGACGAGGGGCTTTGCAAAGCGGCCATTGAGGAGATAAGAGCACATGCCGCTGAAAACAAAGCCATGTACAAGTTGCTTGCCGAAGAGAACAAGATCATGACATTTAACCACAATGACATGGACGACCTCACCAAAGAATGGCATGATATGGCATGAAGAGAAATCTTGAAGAGGAGAATGGTTGCGTCAGCCAGTGCGTGTTACAATGCCGGAGATGTTTTCTCAACGGGGTTTGGAACAAATGTCGCCGATGCGTTCAGTGCACCAGCCGATGATTTCGGTGCGGGAGTTGGAACAAGCTCCGGAGGTGGACTCGGTGGTCCCGATGACCTCCATGGAATCGATGGCGGGGAGTGAAGATCAACCACCATGATGCCGGATGTGGTTGTCACTTTTGCAAGACCCCCTTTTGCGTTTGTCCTACAAAACTAAGCTTTTATTTGCGTGTGAACTGTGTTCTATTGTTTGAATTTGAACTCATTTTTTCGAATCGATGTCAAATTCAATAATTGGGCGTCTTCGGTTTGCAGGTCGACGCGGCGGTGCCCAAGCAAACCCCGCGTAGCCGACCCGTAAAAGAGCATATTCACCGAATATCCTTTTTATGGTCCATTTTCGCGGGGTCTGAGTCTGACATCGCCCGCGCCGGCCTGTGATGTCTACTACACAACCTTCTTCTTGTAGACGTTGTTGGGACTCCAAGTGCAGAGGTTTGTAGGACAGTAGCAAATTTCCCTCAAGTGGATGACCTAAGGTTTATCAATCCATGGGAGGCGTAGGATGAAGATGGTCTCTCTCAAAGAACCCTGCAACCAAATAACAAAGAGTCTCTTGTGTCCCCAACACACCCAATACAATGGTAAATTGTATAGGTGCACTAGTTCGGCGAAGAGATGGTGATACAAGTGCAATATGGATGGCAGATGTAGGTTTTTGTAATCTGAAAATATAAAAACAGCAAGGTAGCAAGTGGTAAAAGTGAGCAAAAACGGTATTGCAATGCTAGGAAACAAGGCCTAGGGTTCATACTTTCACTAGTGCAAGTTCTCTCAACAATAGTAACATAATTGGATCATATAACTATCCCTCAACATGCAACAAAGAGTCACTCCAAAGTCACTAATAGCGGAGAACAAACGAAGAGATTATTATAGGGTACGAAACCGCCTCAAAGTTATCCTTTCTGATCGATCTATTCAAGAGTCCGTAGTAAAATTGTTGGGTTTCGTAGTAATTTCAAAAATTTTCCTACGCACACGCAAGATCATGTGATGCATAGCAACGAGAGGGGAGAGTGTTGTCTACGTACCCACGCAGACCGACTGCGGAAGCGTTGACGCAACGTAGAGGAAGTAGTCGTACGTCTTCACGATCCAACCGATCAAGTACGGAAACTACGGCACCTCCGAGTTCGAGCACACGTTCAGCTCGATGACGATCCCCGGACTCCGATCCAGCAAAGTGTCGGGGGAAGAGTTCGGTCAGCACGACGGCGTGGTGACGATCTTGATGCACTACAGCAGCAGGGCTTCGCCTAAACTCCGCTACAGTATTATCGAGGAATATGGTGGCTGGGGCACCGCACACGGCTAAGGAATAGATCACGTGGATCAACTTGTGTGTTCTAGGGTGACTCTACCTCAGTATATAAAGGACCAAAGGGGGGAGGCTGGCCGGCCACAAGGGGCGCGCCAGGAGAGTCCTACTCCCTCTGGGAATAGGATCCCCCCCCAATCCTAGTTGGAATAGGATTCGCGGAGGGGGAAAAGAGAGAGAGGGGGCCGGCCACCTCTCCTAGTCCTAATAGGACTAGGGGAAGGGGGAGGCGCGCAGCCCATGTAGGGCTGCCTCTTCTCTTTTCCACTAAGGCCCATCATGGCCCATTTAGCTCCCGGGGGGTTCCGGTAACCTTCCCGGTACTCCGGTAAAATCCCGATCTCACCCGGAACACTTCCGATATCCAAACATAGGCTTCCAATATATCAATCTTTATGTCTCGACCATTTCGAGACTCCTCGTCATGTCCGTGATCATATCCGGGACTCCGAACAACCTTCGGTACATCAAAATGCATAAACTCATAATATAACTGTCATCGTAACCTTAAGCGTGCGGACCCTACGGGTTCGAGAACAATGTAGACATGACCGAGACACGTCTCCGGTCAATAACCAATAGCGGGACCTGGATGCCCATATTGGCTCCTACATATTCTACGAAGATCTTTATCGGTCAGACCGCATAACAACATACGTTGTTCCCTTTGTCATCGGTATGTTACTTGCCCGAGATTCGATCGTCGGTATTCCTATACCTAGTTCAATCTCGTTACCGACAAGTCTCTTTACTCGTTCCGTAACACATCATCTCGCAACTACCTCATTAGTTGCAATGCTTGCAAGGCTTATGTGATGTGCATTACCGAGAGGGCCCAGAGATACCTCTCCGACAATCGGAGTGACACATCCTAATCTCGAAATACGCCAACCCAACATCTACCTTTGGAGACACCTGTAATGCTCCTTTATAATCACCCAGTAACGTTGTGACGTTTGGTAGCACCCAAAGTGTTCCTCCGGCAAACGGGAGTTGCATAATCTCATAGTCATAGGAACATGTATAAGTCATGAAGAAAGCAATAACAACATACTAAACGATCGGGTGCTAAGCTAATGGAATGGGTCATGTCAATCAGATCATTCTCTTAATGATGTGATCCCGTTAATCAAATAACAACTCATTGTTCATGGTTAGGAAACATAACCATCTTTGATTAACGAGCTAGTCAAGTAGAGGCATACTAGTGACACTTTGTTTGTCTATGTATTCACACATGTATTATGTTTCCGGTTAATACAATTCTAGCATGAATAATAAACATTTATCATGATTATAAGGAAATAAATAATAACTTTATTATTGCCTCTAGGGCATATTTCCTTCAGTCTCCCACTTGCACTAGAGTCAACAATCTAGATTATACAGTAATGATTCTAACACCCATGGAGCCTTGGTGCTGATCATGTTTTGCTCGTGGAAGAGGCTTAGTCAACGGGTCTGCAACATTCAGATCCGTATGTATCTTGCAAATCTCTATGTCTCCCACCTGGACTAGATCCCGGATGGAATTGAAGCGTCTCTTGATGTGCTTGGTTCTCTTGTGAAATCTGGATTCCTTTGCCAAGGCAATTGCACCAGTATTGTCACAAAAGATTTTCATTGGACCCGATGCACTAGGTATGACACCTAGATCGGATATGAACTCCTTCATCCAGACTCCTTCATTTGCTGCTTCCGAAGCAGCTATGTACTCCGCTTCACATGTAGATCCCGCTACAACGCTTTGTTTAGAACTGCACCAACTGACAGCTCCACCGTTTAATGTAAATACGTATACGGTTTGCGATTTAGAATCGTCCGGATCAGTGTCAAAGCTTGCATTAACGTAACCTTTTACGGCGAGCTCTTTTTCACCTCCATATACGAGAAGCATATCCATAGTCCTTTTCAGGTATTTCAGGATGTTCTTGACCGCTGTCCAGTGATCCACTCCTGGATTACTTTGGTACCTCCCTGCTAGACTTATAGCAAGGCACACATCAGGTCTGGTACACAGCATTGCATACATGATAGATCCTATTGCTGATGCATAGGGAACATCTTTCATATTCTCTCTATCTTCTGCAGTGGTCGGGCATTGAGTCTTACTCAACTTCACACCTTGTAACACAGGCAAGAACCCTTTCTTCGCTCGATCCATTTTGAACTTTTTCAAAATTTGTCAAGGTATGTTGTTTGTGAAAGTCCAATTAAGCGTCTTGATCTATCTCTATAGATCTTAATGCCTAATATGTAAGCAGCTTCACCGAGGTCTTTCATTGAAAAACTCTTATTCAAGTATCCCTTTATGCTATCCAGAAATTCTATATCATTTCCAATTAATAATATGTCATCTACATATAATATCAGAAATGCCACAGAGCTCCCACTCACTTTCTTGTAAATACAGGCTTCTCCAAAAGTCTGTATAAAACCAAATGCTTTGATCACACTATCAAAACGTTTATTCCAACTCCGAGAGGCTTGCACCAGTCCAATAATGGATCGCTGGAGCTTGCACACTTTGTTAGCTCCCTTTGGATCGACAAAACCTTCTGGTTGCATCATATACAACTCTTCTTCCAGAAATCCATTCAGGAATGCAGTTTTGACATCCATCTGCCAAATTTCATAATCATAAAATGCGGCAATTGCTAACATGATTCGGACAGACTTAAGCATCGCTATGGGTGAGAAGGTCTCATCGTAGTCAATCCCTTGAATCATGCCGAAAACCTTTTGCGACAAGTCGAGCTTTGTAGACAGTAATATTACCGTCAGCGTCAGTCTTCTTCTTGAAGATCCATTTATTCTCAATTGCTTGCCGATCATCGGGCAAGTCAACCAAAGTCCATACTTTGTTCTCATACATGGATCCCATCTCAGATTTCATGGCTTCAAGCCACTTTGCGGAATCTGGGCTCACCATTGCTTCTTCATAGTTCGTAGGTTCATCATGATCAAGCATCATGACTTCCAGAACGGGATTACCGTACCACTCTGGCGTGGATCTTACTCTGGTTGATCTACGAGGTTCAGTAGTATCTTGTTCTGAAGTTTCATGATCATTATCATTAACTTCCTCACTAACTGGTGTAGGTGTCACAGGAACAGTTTTCTGTGATGTACTACTTTCCAATAAGGGAGTAGGTACAGTTACCTCGTCAAGTTCTACTTTCCTCCCACTCACTTCTTTCGAGAGAAACTCCTTCTCTAGAAAGTTTCTGAATTTAGCAACAAAAGTCTTGCCTTCGGATCTGTGATAGAAGGTGTATCCAATAGTTTCCTTTGGATATCCTATGAAGACACATTTTTCCAATTTGGGTTCGAGCTTATCAGGTTGAAGCTTTTTCACATAAGCATCGCAGCCCCAAACTTTCAGAAACGACAACTTTGGTTTATTGCCAAACCACAGTTCATAAGGCGTCGTCTCAACGGATTTTGATGGTGCCCTATTTAACGTGAATGCGGCCGTCTCTAGAGCGTATCCCCAAAATGATAGCGGTAAATTAGTAACAGACATCATAGATCGCACCATATCTAGTAAAGTACGATTACGACATTCGGACACACCATTACGCTGAGGTGTTCCGGGTGGCGTGAGTTGCGAAACTATTCCACAATTTTTCAAATGTACACCAAACTCGTAACTCAAATATTCTCCTCCACGATCAGATCGTAGAAACTTTATTTTCTTGTTACGATGATTTTCAACTTCACTCTGAAATTCTTTGAACTTTTCAAATGTTTCAGACTTATGTTTCATTAAGTAGATATACCCATATCTGCTTAAATCATCTGTGAAGGTGAGAAAATAACGATATCCGCCACGAGCCTCAATATTCATCGGACCACATACATCTGTATGTATGATTTCCAACAAATCTGTTGCTCTCTCCATAGTACCGGAGAACGGTGTTTTGGTCATCTTGCCCATGAGGCACGGTTCGCAAGTACCAAGTGATTCATAATCAAGTGGTTCCAAAAGTCCATCAGTATGGAGTTTCTTCATGCGCTTTACACCGATATGACCTAAACGGCAGTGCCACAAATAAGTTGCACTCTCATTATCAACTCTGCATCTTTTGGCTTCAACATTATGAATATGTGTGTTACTACTATCAAGATTCAACAAGAATAGACCACTCTTTAAGGGTGCATGACCATAAAAGATATTACTCATATAAATAGAACAACCATTATTCTCTGATTTAAATGAATAACCGTCTCGCATTAAACAAGATCCAGATATAATGTTCATGCTCAATGCTGGCACCAAATAACAATTATTTAGGTCTAATATTAATCCCGAAGGTAGATGTAGAGGTAGCGTGCCGACCGCGATCACATCGACTTTGGAACCGTTTCCCGCGCGCATCGTCACCTCGTCCTTAGCCAATCTTCGCTTAATCCGTAGCCCCTGTTTTGAGTTGCAAATATTAGCAACAGAACCAGTATCAAATACCCAGGTGCTACTGCGAGCATTAGTAAGGTACACATCAATAACATGTATATCACATATACCTTTGTTCACCTTGCCATCCTTCTTATCCGCCAAATACTTGGGGCAGTTCCGCTTCCAGTGACCAGTCTACTTGCAGTAGAAGCACTCAGTTTCAGGCTTAGGTCCAGACTTGGGTTTCTTCTCTTGAGCAGCAACTGGCTTGCCGTTCTTCTTGAAGTTCCCCTTCTTCTTTCCTTTGCCCTTTTTCTTGAAACTAGTGGTCTTGTTGACCATCAACACTTGATGCTCCTTCTTGATTTCTACCTCCGCAGCTTTCAGCATCGCGAAGAGCTCGGGAATAGTCTTGTTCATCCCTTGCATATTATAGTTCATCACGAAGCTCTTGTAGCTTGGTGGCAGTGATTGAAGAATTTTGTCAATGACACAATCATCTGGAAGATTAACTCCCAATTGAATCAAGTGATTATTATACCCAGACATTTTGAGTATATGCTCACTAACAGAACTGTTCTCCTCCATCTTGCAGCTATAGAACTTATTGGAGACTTCATATCTCTCAATCCGGGCATTTGCTTGAAATATTAACTTCAACTCCTGGAACATCTCATATGCTCCATGACGTTCAAAACGTCGTTGAAGTCCCGATTCTAAGCCGTAAAGCATGGCACACTGAACTATCGAGTAGTCATCAGCTTTGCTCTGCCAGACGTTCATAACATCCGGTGTTGCTCCTGCAGCAGGCCTGGCACCCAGCGGTGCTTCCAGGACGTAATTCTTCTGTGCAGCAATGAGGATAATCCTCAAGTTACGGACCCAGTCCGTGTAATTGCTACCATCATCTTTCAACTTTGCTTTCTCAAGGAACGCATTAAAATTCAACGAAACAACAGCACGAGCCATCTATCTACAATCAACATAAACAAGCAAGATACTATCAGGTACTAAGTTCATGATAAATTTAAGTTCAATTAATAATATTACTTAAGAACTCCCACTTAGATAGACATCCCTCTAATCCTCTAAGTGATCACGTGATCCAAATCAACTAAACCATGTCCGATCATCACGTGAGATGGAGTAGTTTCATCGGTGAACATCATTATGTTGATCATATCTACTATATGATTCATGCTCGACCTTTCGGTCTCCGTGTTCTGAGGCCATATCTGTATATGCTTGGCTCGTCAAGTATAACCTGAGTATTCCGCGTGTGCAACTATTTTGCACCCGTTGTATTTGAACGTAGAACCTATCACACCCGATCATCACGTGGTGTCTCAGCACGAAGAACTTTCGCAACGGTGCATACTCAGGGAGAACACTTCTTGATAATTTAGTGAGACATCATCTTATAATGCTACCGTCAATCAAAGCAAGATAAGATGCATAAAAGGATAAACATCACATGCAATCAATATAAGTGATATGATATGGCCATCATCATCTTGTGCTTGTGATCTCCATCTCCGAAGCACCGTCGTGATCACCATCGTCACCGGCGCGACACCTTGATCTCCATCGTAGCATCGTTGTCGTCTCGCCAATCTTATGCTTCCATGACTATCACTACCGTTTAGTAATAAAGTAAAGCATTACATCGTGATTGCATTGCATACAATAAAACGACAACCATAAGGCTCCTGCCAGTTGCCGATAACTCGGTTACAAAACATGATCATCTCATACAATAAAATTCAGCATCATGCCTTGACCATATCACATCACAACATGCCCTGCAAAAACAAGTTAGACGTCCTCTACTTTGTTGTTGCAAGTTTTTACGTGGCTGCTACGGGCTTAAGTAAGAACCAATCTCACCTACGCATCAAAACCACAACGATAGTTTGTCAAATAGACTCCGTTTTAACCTTCGCAAGGACCGGGCGTAGCCATACTCGGTTCAACTAAAGTTGGAGAGACAGTCGCCCGCAAGCCACCTATGTGCAAAGCACGTCGGGGGAACCGGTCTCGCGTAAGCGTACGCGTAATGTTGGTCTGGGTCGTCTCGTCCAACAATGCCGCCGAACCAAAGTATGACATGCTGGTAGGCAGTATGACTTATATCGCCCACAACTCACTTGTGTTCTACTCGTGCTTATAACATCAACATAAATAACCTAGGCTCGGATGCCACTGTTGGGTTTCGTAGTAATTTCAAAAATTTTCCTACGCACACGCACGATCATGTGATGCATAGCAACGAGAGGGGAGAGTGTTGTCTACGTACCCACGCAGACCGACTGCGGAAGCGTTGACGCAACGTAGAGGAAGTAGTCGTACGTCTTCACGATCCAACCGATCAAGTACCGAAACTCCGCTACAGTATTATCGAGGAATATGGTGGCTGGGGCACCGCACACGGCTAAGGAATAGATCACGTGGATCAACTTGTGTGTTCTAGGGTGCCTCTACCTCAGTATATAAAGGACCAAAGGGGGGAGGCTGGCCGGCCACAAGGGGCGCGCCAGGAGAGTCCTACTCCCTCTGGGAGTAGGATCCCCCCCAATCCTAGTTGGAATAGGATTCGTGGAGGGGGAAAAGAGAGAGAGGGGGCCGGACACCTCTCCTAGTCCTAATAGGACTAGGGGAAGGGGGAGGCGCGCAGCCCATGTAGGGCTGCCTCTTCTCTTTTCCACTAAGGCCCATCATGGCCCATTTAGCTCCCGGGGGGTTCCGGTAACCTTCCCGGTACTCCGGTAAAATCCCGATTTCACCCGGAACACTTCCGATATCCAAACATAGGCTTCCAATATATCAATCTTTATGTCTCGACCATTTCGAGACTCCTCGTCATGTCCGTGATCATATCCGGGACTCCGAACAACCTTCGGTACATCAAAATGCATAAACTCATAATATAACTGTCATCGTAACCTTAAGCGTGCGGACCCTACGGGTTCGAGAACAATGTAGACATGACCGAGACACGTCTCCGGTCAATAACAATAGCGGGACCTGGATGCCCATATTGGCTCCTACATATTCTACGAAGATCTTTATCGGTCAGACCGCATAACAACATACGTTGTTCCCTTTGTCATCGGTATGTTACTTGCCCGAGATTCGATCGTCGGTATTCCTATACGGATTCCTATACCTAGTTTAATCTCATTACCGGCAAGTCTCTTTACTCGTTCTGTAATACATCATCTCGCAACTACCTCATTAGTTACAATGCTTGCAAGGCTTATGTGATGTGCATTACCGAGAGGGCCCAGAGATACCTCTCCGATAATCGGAGTGACAAATCCTAATCTCGAAATACGCCGACCCAACATCTACCTTTGGAGACACCTGTAATGCTCCTTTATAATCACCCAGTAATGTTGTGACGTTTGGTAGCACCCAAAGTGTTCCTCCGGCAAACGGGAGTTGCATAATCTCATAGTCATAGGAACATGTATAAGTCATGAAGAAAGCAATAGCAACATACTAAACGATCGGGTGCTAAGATAATGGAATGGGTCATGTCAATCAGATCATTCTCTTAATGATGTGATCCCGTTAATCAAATAACAACTCATTGTTCATGGTTAGGAAACATAACCATCTTTGATTAACGAGCTAGTCAAGTAGAGGCATACTAGTGACACTTTGTTTGTCTATGTATTCACACATGTATTATGTTTCCGGTTAATACAATTCTAGCATGAATAATAAACATTTATCATGATTATAAGGAAATAAATAATAACTTTATTATTGCCTCTAGGGCATATTTCCTTCAAAAATAACACGAAGCTATTCTTTCCGTTCAATCTATCCTAGAGTTCGTACTAGAATAACACCTCTAGACACAAATCAACCAAAACCCCAATGTCACCTAGATGCTCCAATGTCACCTCAAGTATCCTTGGGTATTATTATACGATATGCATCACACAATATCAGATTCATCTATTCATCCAACACAAAGAACTTCAAAGAGTGCCCCAAAGTTTCTACCAGAGAGTCAAGACGAAAACGTGTGCCAACCCAGCATAAGTTCACGAGGTCACATAACTCGCAAGTTGATCACCAAAACATACATCAAGTGGATCACGTGAATATCCCATTGTGACCACAGATAAGCACATGCAAGACATACATCAAGTCTTCTCAAATCCTTAAAAACTCAATCCGATAAGATAACTTCAAAGAGAAAACTCAATTCATCACAAGGAGATACAGGGGGAGAAACATCATAAAATCCAACTATGATAGCAAAGCTCGCAATACATCAAGATCGTGCCGAATCAAGAACACGAGAGAGAGAGGGAGAGAGAGAGAGATCAAACACATAGCTACTAGTACATACCCTCAGCCCCGAGGGTGAACTACTCCTCTCTCTCCGGATCTATTTAACTCGAACTTCATCGGATCCCAACAAACACACCGTAGAAAGTCATTACATCAAGTAGATCTCCAAGAGACCATTGTATTGAGAATCTAAAAGAGAGAAGAAGCCATCTAGCTACTGCCTACGAGCCCGTAGGTGTATGTTGAAGTACTCATGCATCATCGGAGAGGCACCAATGAGGATGATGAACCCCTCCATGATCGTGTTAGATTGGATCTCGTGGTTCTGGAACTTGCTATGGCTGAAATTTTGTTTCGTTGACTCCCCTAGGGTTTCTGGAATATTTGGGTATTTATAGAGCTGAGAGGCAGTGGAGGAGACCCACGTGGGCCCCACAATCCATCTAGGCACGCCAGGGGCCTCTGGCGCGCCCTGGTGTGTTGTGGGCCCTACGGGCCTCCCCCTAGGTACTTCCTTGGCTCCCAAGTTGTCTTTTGGTCCAAAAGAATCTCCAAAAAGTTTCGCTGCGTTTGGACTCCGTTTGGTACTGATATTCTGAGAAGTAAAAAACAAGCAAAAACAACAACTGGCACTGGGCACTATGTCAATAGGTTAGTCCCAAAAATGATATAAAGTTGCTATAAAATGATTGTAAAACATCCAAGAATGATAATATAATAACATGGAACAATAAAAAAATTATAGATACGTTGGAGACGTATCAACATCCCCAAGCTTAATTCCTGCTCCTCCTCGAGTAGGTAAATGATAAAAATAGAATTTTTGATGTGGAATGTCGTCTAGCATGTTCATCACATATTCTTTTCTTTTGTAGCATGTACATTTGGACTTTTAGATGATTCAAAGCAATAGTCTAGTTTTGACATGAAGACTTTAATGCTCAAGCATATCAACAAGCAACCATGACTTTCAAAATATCAACACGAAAGAAAGTTATCCCTAGCCCATCATGCTCAATCATTGATCCATTCACGAAACACACTCGAATATTTGCTACATCCTATGCTCAACTACGATCATACTGCTCCCTAATTGGTGCTTTATAAGAGAAGATGGAGACTCGAAATAAAAATAAAAATTACATAAAAGTAAATAGATAGGCACTTCGTAGAGGGAAGCAGAGATTTGTAGAGGTGCCAGAGCTCAAAGCAAAAATTAAGAGATAAAAATATTGAGAGGCATGCTTTTCCCGTCAACAAAAAAGACCGAGTAATTCCCAACACTTTCCATGCTAGATATATCATAAGCGGTTCCCAAACATAAAATAAAGTGTGTTCCTTTTTCCACCATACTTTCACACTCCACGGCTAGCCATATCCACGGGTACTGTCCATACCAACACTTTCCAAGGAAATTATTATTTAACAACATAAATTAAGTTTCTATTTCATTTCAGGAATTTGCATCCCTATTACCACCACACTCTCATGCAATAACAAGTGAATAAACACCTATCTTGAGAATAACACATCTAGCATGGAAAATATTGGCCACCCCCTGCCACTTCATGAGCGGTACAGGCACACAAAAAGGAAATTCATTTTGATAATTAGATTTGGCACATACAAATTTACTTAGAACGACACGGAAATACCCCATATAGGTAGGTATGGTGGACTCATATGGCAAAACTGGGTTTAAGAATTTTGGATGCACAACTAGCATTTCTACTTAGTACAAGTGGAGGCTAGCAAAAAGATTGAGAAGCAACCAACAAAGAAACGAAAAATTCTCATAAACGAGCAATAAGCATAACTAACACCGGATAATGCACCACAAGTAGGATGTAATTTCATTGCATTACTATTGACTTCGTGCTTGCATAGAGAATCACAAACCTTAACACCAATATTCTTACTAAAGCATAATTACTCACCAACATGACTCACATATTACTATCATCACATCTCAAAACTATTACAAAGAATCAAGTTTATTTTGTCCAATGATCTTCATGAAAGTTTTTATTATATCCCTCTTGAATATCTATCACTTCGGGACTAATGTCATATGTTGCAATTGCTTTTGACAAGCTCAAACAAATTTAAGTGATGAACATGAGGATAAAGATTTTCATCTCTCAAAATAATATAAGTGAAGCATGAGATAATTTCTTCAAAAATTTTACTAACTCTGAAATAAATCTAAGTGAAGCATGAGAGTGTTTCTTCAAAAATACTAAAGCACACCGTGCTCAAAAAGATATAAGTGAAGCACTAGAGCAATTCCATGGCTCAAAAAATTTAAGTGAAGCACATAGAGCAAATCTAACAAATCATAGCATAATTTTGCCTCTCTCAAATAGGTGTGTCCAGCAAGGATACTTGTGACAAACTAAAAAGCGAAACAAGCAAAGACTCATATAATACAAGATGCTCAAAGCAAAACTCATGATATGTGACGAATAAAAATATAGCTCCATGTAAAATTACCGATGGTCGTCAGAAGAAAGAGGGGATGCCTTTTGGGCCATCCTCAAGCTTAGTTCCTTGGTTCTCCTTGAATACTAACTTGGGGTGCCATGGGCATCCCCAAGTTTAGGCTCTTTTCACTCCTTATTCCTTCATCCATGGCAATCTCACCCAAAACTTGAAAATATCAATCATACAAAACTTAACAAAACCTTCGTGAGATCCGTTAGTATAATAAAGAAAATCACTACTCTAAGTATTGCTGCAAACCCATTCATATCTTATTATTGCATTATACCTACTGTATTATAACTTCTCCATGTCTTAGAGCATCTTTAGCAGACCCTGCATCTTGCCGTGACCCGCAAAATAACCGTCAAAATATGGGTCAGCGCAGAAATCCTGCCCGACCAGACACCGCAAACGCGTCCGACCTATAAAATTTTTTGCGGGGCGTGGCAAAAAATCTCCCCGACCTCTAGATTCACGGGGTGGGAGGCCGACTCGAGCTCGTCCCCTATCCGCAGCGAGATTCGGCGCGAGGGAAATTTCCGCCTGGCCGTCTCCCCCACCCTCCGCCACCATTGCCCCCGCCATCGCCCGCTCCGGTGAATCTTCCCCCGTAGTCCTTCGCCGCCATGGATGACTCCCCGTCGTCCCCCATCACCGTCGAGGTCACGCACGGTCAATCCCCTCTGGTGGATCTCGTCGTCGGTCATGTTGGCCCTGCTGTCACCCAAGGCACCACCGCGCCTGCTCGCAAGCGGCAGGGCAACATGGTTGTGCAGGGTGGGAATCTGATTGCCCCCACCGGGAAGGCACGCGCTCCGGGCGTTAACGCTGCTGCGCGATCCCGGCCGGCGGCGGAGAAGGTCGGCAAGGTCTTGGGCGTAAAGCGGAAGAACATTCCGGCTTCAAAGAAGCCGGCTCCTTCATCCACCCCCTCTGCCCTGGCAAGAGGTTCCCCGGCGATGCCGCTCAACGGCGCTGCTTCCACTGCAAGCGAGGTGTTTGACCAAATGGCCGGAAGGTATGCCTCTTCTTCCCTTCAACTTTCTTTGCTTTTCGCCATTTGCGGTAGCTCGTGACTTGTTGTCGTTCACTATAGCGGTGGTTCGAACAATGCCACTATCGAGTTTGTGAACTATTGGACACCAATGCCGTTGACATCGATAAATCCCCGTTCGCTACATTCGATTACAATGAAACGGAGAGCGGCGTGGATGATCACGGTGGTGAAGAAGAAGTGGAGGAGATAGATGAGGGGGCGTATGAGCAATCGCAAACAAGAAAAATCTAGAGATCGAAGAACTACACGATCTTGGAAGATCAAATCTTGATCAAGGCCTGGAGTGCGGTGTCTCTTGATGCTTGCACGGATACTTCTGAAACTGCCAAGAGGTATTGTCAAAGGATCGAAGATCAATACTTCTGCATGATTTCAAAGTATCCCAATAGGACTCCACGCACCTTTTGGTCATTCCAAGGTCGTTGGGACGTGATCAAGCCAATTTGTAGCCGTTGGGATGCTTGCTTGAAACAAGTTCACAATCCCCCCCCCCGAGTGGAACAGTGGAATCCGACTGTGTGATTTCACGTTCCAAGTGATGCAAATCATTTGTAGCATTTAAAGTGATTGCATAATTTAATTGTGTAGGACAAAATTGCTCAATAAAGATACAAAGACATGGAAGCTTCGGAAGGCAAATTCTTTAAACTAGAGCATTGTTGGGACCCGCTCAAAGAGTGTGAAAAGTGGAAGTTGATTGACAAAGAATCCCCACCGAAGAGAGGTTCACTTACAAACATGGATGAAGATGAGGATGATGATGGCCCAAGAAACTTGAACAAGCCTGATGGCGACAAGAAGACTAAGGAGAAGATGAAGAGAGAGCACGAAGCGTCGAGCTTGAGGGACAAGATTGATGCCATGGTGCAATCAAATGAGTTGATGTTAGCGAAGACGTTGGAGATTAAGAAAGAGTTGGCTGAGAAGAAGTCACAGGAGAAGAAAGAAAAATGGCAATTGCTGAAGGACGAGGGGCTTTTCAAAGCGGCCATTGAGGAGATAAGAGCACGTGCCGCTGAAAACAAAGCCATGTACAAGTTGCTTGCCAAAGAGAACAAGATCATGGCATTGAACCACAATGACATGGACGACCTCACCAAAGAATGGCATGATATGGCATGAAGAGAAATCTTGAAGAGGAGAATGGTTGCGTCAGCCAGTGCGTGTTACAGTGCCGTAGATGTTTTCTCAACGGGGTTTGGAACAAATGTCGCCGATGCGTTCAGTGCACCAGCAGATGATTTCGGTGCGGGAGTTGGAACAAGCTCCGGAGGTGGACTAGGTGGTCCCGATGACCTCCATGGAATCGATGGCGGGGAGTGAAGATCGACCACGATGATGCCGGACGTGGTTGTCACTTTTGCAAGACCCCCTTTTGCGTTTGTCCTACAAAACTAAGCTTTTATTTGCGTGTGAAATGTGTTCTATTGTTTGAATTTGAACTCATTTTTTCGAATCGATGTCAAATTTGATAATTGGGCGTCTTCGGTTTGCAGGTCGACGCGGCGGTGCCCAAGCAAACCCCGCGTAGCCGACCCGTAAAAGAGCATATTCACCGAATATCCTTTTTATGGTCCATTTTCCGGGGTCTGAGTCTGACATCGCCGCGCCGGCCTGTGATGTCTACTACACAACCTTCTTCTTGTAGACGTTGTTGGGCCTCCAAGTGCAGAGGTTTGTAGGACAGTAGCAAATTTCCCTCAAGTGGATGACCTAAGGTTTATCAATCCGTGGGAGGCGTAGGATGAAGATGGTCTCTCTCTAACAACCCTGCAACCAAATAACAAAGAGTCTCTTGTGTCCCCAACACACCCAATACAATGGTAAATTGTATAGGTGCACTAGTTCGGCGAAGAGATGGTGATACAAGTGCAATATGGATGGTAGATGTAGGTTTTTGTAACCTGAAAATATAAAAACAGAAAGGTAGCAAGTGGTAAAAGTGAGCGAAAACGGTATTGCAATGCTAGGAAACAAGGCCTAGGGTTCATACTTTCACTAGTGCAAGTTCTCTCAACAATAGTAACATAATTGGATCATATAACTATCCCTCAACATGCAACAAAGAGTCACTCCAAAGTCACTAATAGCGGAGAACAAATGAAGAGATTATTATAGGGTACGAAACCACCTCAAAGTTATCCTTTCTGATCGATCTATTCAAGAATCCGTAGTAAAATAACACGAAGCTATTCTTTCCGTTCAATCTATCCTAGAGTTTGTACTAGAATAACACCTCTAGACACAAATCAACCAAAACCCCAATGTCACCTAGATACTCCAATGTCACCTCAAGTATCCTTGGGTATTATTATACGATATGCATCACACAATCTCAGATTCATCTATTCATCCAACACAAAGAACTTCAAAGAGTGCCCCAAAGTTTCTACCAGAGAGTCAAGACGAAAACGTGTGCCAACCCAGCATAAGTTCACGAGGTCACATAACTCGCAAGTTGATCACCAAAACATACATCAAGTGGATCATGTGAATATCCCATTGTGACCACACATAAGCACATGCAAGACATACATCAAGTGTTCTCAAATCCTTAAAGACTCAATCCGATAAGATAACTTCAAAGGAAAAACTCAATTCATCACAAGGAGATAGAGGGGGAGAAACATCATAAGATCCAACTATGATAGCAAAGCTTGCGATACATCAAGATCGTGCCGAATCAAGAACACGAGAGAGAGAGAGAGAGGGAGAGAGAGAGATCAAACACATAGCTACTAGTACATACCCTCAGCCCCGAGGGTGAACTACTCCCTCCTCATCATGGAGAGCGCCGGGATGATGAAGATGGCCATCGGAGAGGGATTCCCCCCCTCTGGCAGGGTGCCGGAACAGGCCTAGATTGGTTTTCGGTGGCTATGGAGGCTTGTAGCGGCGAAACTCCCGATCTAGGTTTCTTTCTGGAAGTTTGGGTACATATAAGAGGTGTTGGAGTTGGGAACAAGTCAGGGGGTCCCCGAGGCGGCCACGAGGTAGGGGCGCATCTAGGGGGGTAGGGTGCGCCCCCACCCTGGTGGGTGCCTCAGGACTCTTCTGGCCCATCTCCGGTACTCCGTGGGCTTCTTCTAGTCCAAAAATTATCTCGGTGAATTTTCAGGTCAATTGGACTCAGTTTGGTTTTCCTTTTCTACAATACTCAAAAATAAGGAAAAAACAGAAACTGGCACTGGGCTCTAGGTTAATAGGTTAGTCCCAAAAATCATATAAAATAGCATATAAATGCATATAAAACACCCAAGGTTGGTAAAATAATAGCATGGAACAATAAAAAAATTATAGATACGTTGGAGACGTATCAACCCGCATATATCCTTTTCCGCGAACTGCAAAAGCCTTATGCGGGTCGGGATTTTGCGGGGTCTACTAGAGATGCTCTTATACCCTTCAATACAATCCATAGATTCATCAAAATAAGCACACAATGCAACAAAAACAGAATTTGTCAAAACAGAACAGCCAGTAGTAATCTGGACTTTGTCCATACTTCTGTGACTCCAAAAATTCTAAAAATTTAGGACAACATAGAAAATTTGTATATCAATCTTGTGTAAAAAAATTCAGAATTTTATCACACTTCTGTGATTTTTAACAATTCTATTACTAGGTGCAAAAGTTTCTATTTTTCACCAAGATCAAATCAATTATCACCAAACATAATCCCAAAGGCTTTACTTGGCACAAACACTAATTAAACAAAAAAACACAATCATAACAGTACCATAATTGTGTGAACACTCAAGGATAGAAATAAAAAGGCAAAAATAAATTTTATTCATTGGGTTGCCTCCCAACAAGCGCTATCGTTTTATGTCCCTAGCTAGGCATTGATAATTTTGATGATGCTCGCAAGAAATACAAGAATTGAAACACAAAGAGAGCATCATAATACATCTGACAAACACATTTAAGTCTAACATACTTCTGATGCATAAGGATTTTATAAGCAAACAAATTATCAAGACAAGAAACATCTAACATATGCAAAGAAGAGGAATAAAACATTGACGATCTCAACATAATGAGAGGTAATTTAGTAAAATGGAAATTTTGACAACCATATTTTCCTCTCTCATAATAATTACATGTAGGATCATAATCAAATTCAACAATATAACTATCACATAAAATATTATCTTCATGATCCACATGCATGCAAAGTTGACACTCTTCCAAAATAGTGGGATTATCATCAAATAAACTCATGACCTCTCCAAGCCCACTTTTATCAAAAATTTCATAAGACTGAACACTCTCCAAATATGTGGGATTATTTTTAGCTAATTTTGTAACTCTTCCAAACCCACTTTTAATATTATCGCAAGCATATTCATCATGAGATTTAATTTTTTTTAAGATCATAAGAATCATTATCACCCAATCATGATCATTGCAATAAGTAGTGGACATAACAAAACAAGCGTCCCCATCCTTGGGGTTTTGCATATCCCTAACACAATTGACATTGATAGAATTTATAATAACATCATTGCAATCATGCTTTTCATTCAATGAGTATCATGAATCACTTATAAATTTCTTCATTTAACACTTCATCACAATTTTCAGATTCATGAATCTCAAGCAAAACTTCATGAAGATAATCTAGTGAACTCAATTCAGTATCAACTGGTTCATCATAATTGGATCTTTTGAAAAGATTAACAAGTGCATGAGGATCCATATCAATAGATTTTTAGCAAGCGAAGATGCAACCACATAGAAGGCACATGGCAACATAAGCAAAGAGGCAAACAAAAAAGAAGACAAATAAAAAGGCAAATATTTTTGTGTTTTTGTACAATGTTATAGAAGTGGGGGGATGAAAACGAGAGGCAAATGGCAAATAAAGTAAATTGCAAGGAGATGAGATTTGTCACTAGGAACCTGATAAATGTTGATGATGTCTCACCAACAATGGCGCAGAAATTACTTTTGATGCGGCTTGAAACTGCGTCGATATTTCCACAAAGACAAAGGGATGATGCAGTACAACTACAGTAGGTATTTCCCTCAGTTATGAAACCAAGGTATCAATCCAGTAGGAGAACCAAGCAACACTATGTAAACGGTACCTGCACACATAGAACAAATCCTCGCAACCCAACGCATAAGAGGGGTTGTCAATCCCTCCTCGGTAAGAAGATAGAATAATTTGTATGAGTTTGGATAAAAGGATCTGAATAAAACATGAAATAAAATAAGTAAAGAAAAGTGCAACAAGGTATTTTTGGGTTTTTGGGATAATAGATCTGAAAACAAATACGGCAAAAAATAGATCGGAAAGAAAATATGATAAAAGATAGGCCCGAGGGCCGTAGATTCCACTAGCGGCTTATCTCGAGAAAATAGCATATGGTGGGTAAAAAAATTACTGTTGAGCAATTGACAGAAGAACAAATAATTATGACAATATCCAAGGCAATGATCAATATATAGGCATCACGTCCAAGATTAGTAGGCTGAAACGATTCTCAATCTACTACTATTACTCCACACATCGACCGCGATCCAGCATGCATCTAGTGTATTAAGTTCAATCATGGAGAAATGGAGTAATGCAAAAAGACCGATGACATGATGTAGACAAGATCTATTCATGTAGGAATAGATCCCATCTTGTTATCCTTAATAGCAACGATACATACGTGCCTCGCTACCCCTTCTCTCATTGGGTGAGGACACCGTAAGATCGAACCCATCACAAAGCACCTCTTTCCATTGCAAGAAAAATCGATCTAGTTGGCCTAACTAAACGAAAGATTTGAAGAAGAAATACGAGGCTATAGATAATCATGCATATAAGAGATCAAAGAAGACTCAAATAATATTAAAGTCATTACATCAAATAGATCTCCAAGAGACCATTGTATTGAGAATCAAAAAGAGAGAAGAAGCCATCTAGCTACTGCCTACGGACTCGTATGTCTATGGTGAACTACTCACGCATCATCGGAGAGGCACCAATGAGGATGATGAACCCCTCCGTGATCGTGTTAGATTGGATCTTGTGGTTCTGGAACTTGCGGCGGCTAGAATTGTGTTTCATCAACTCCCCTAGGGTTTGTAGAATATTTGGGTATTTATAGAGCTGAGAGGCGGTGGAGGAGACCCCCGTGGGCCCCACAACCCATCAAGGTGCTCTAGGGGCCTCTGGCACGACCTGGTGTCTTGTGGGCCCCACGGGCCTCCCACCAGGTGCTTCCTTGACTCCCAAGTTGCCTTCTAGTCCAAAAAAATCTTCAAAAAGTTTCACTGCGTTTGGACTCCGTTTAGTACTGATATTCTGCGAAGTAAAAACAAGCAAAAAACAGCAACTGACACTAGGCACTATGTCAATAGGTTAGTCCCAAAAAATGATATAAATTGCTATAAAATAATTGTAAAACATTCAAGAATGATAACATAAGAGCATGAAACAATCAAAAAGTATAGATACGTTGGAGACGTATCAAGCGTGGACTTGCAACTAGGACAAAAAAGCGGCCCCACAATTACATCTCGGGGGTGAAGTCACAAATAGAGAAAAAAGTGTGTCACCGTTAGTTGGGTATCGAGAATGGACTTGCAACTAGGAAAAAAAGACCTGGTTGCATGCGACAGTGGACTTGCAACTTGAACAACAAAAAAGGCGGGCTCACAATTGCATGTCGGGGGTGAACTCATAAATGGAGAAAAAAGTGTGTCGCCCCTAGTTGCATCTCGAGGGTGGACTTGCAACTAGGAACAATAGATTGAGTTGAATGTCGACAATGGACTTGCAACTTAAACAACAAAAAAGATGGGCCCGTAGTTACATGTCGGAGGTGGAGTTGCAACTGGGACAAAAAGGGTTGGACCCTTGTTGCATGTCGAGAGGGTGCATTTGCAACTAGGAAAAAAATGGACCAGACCCAGTTGTGTATCGAGGAATGAAATTGCAACTGGGAGACAAAAGGTGAGCGAATTGCATGTCAGGGATAGAGTTGCAACAAGGACAAAAAAGATCACTCGATGAAAATAACAAAATCACCTAATCCCTAGATAAAAAATAGGGCAAAAGGTGACAAAATTTATCTGAGGTTACTAATCGCATCATCACTTACTGTCATCTTCTTCATCACGAGGACAAACATTGAACCCCCAGTTGACTCCATTCTTGCTCGCGCTGGCTCTACTCAAATATAAGAGGGAATGAAAGAGAGACAGTGGCGAATGAAACTTAGGAGGCAATGATCAACTTGTACCTTCAAGTTATACCACATAGGCCAAAAAGGAACGTGACCCTGAGATCACGTCACGAAAATAGCCTAGAAAAATATGCATGTGCGAACAAGATGAGAAGTGGACACAAGACGAACGACAAGACAAGGGATACACGTGACAAAACAACTCACAATCAAGATTTGCACAACATCTAAAATAAAATAGGCTGAATGATCAGGAAATTGGATGAGACATTTCTAAATATATTTAAAAAATCATAAATTAAAAAAAGAAATGAAAAAAGAACTAAAAAATCAAAACATAAATTAAAAATCATGAACTTTTAAAATAAATGAAAAAGAAACAAACAAATTTAGTCAAGTTCGGTTGAGTTTTAGGTTAAGATGGACAGACATGCAACTTAGTCGGTTGATTTTAGGTTAAAAAAATGATATGTAACTAGGTTGAGTTGCGCGTAAACAAATGGACATACTCATAGATGAAAACAAAATAAGAATAAAAGATTTACAACAATCCTGGAACACTCAGAGCACTAGAATCCCTGCGTGGTGAGAAATAAAGTGTCTAACGGGAGTGACATAGAAAAACGACAAACACTTACAAAACAAAGGTTTGATACAGCGCACGTTACAAAAAAATCCGGACAAGCACATCAACGCACTAGTGGGGCATAGTTTAGAAAACTGGACCGGACCGGCGGTTGAACCAGAAAAAATCGAAACCGACGACCTCAGTGGTTTTTAAGCTAATAAGACCGTTCTGCAATTAGACCGGAGAAAACCGATCGAACTGGTCGGTTTTTTGGAAAACCAGTGATAAAACCGGGCCATTGAACCGGATAAAATCAGAAATTTTTTAATAGAAATTTGGAGAAGTGAAATTCAATCCCAGGATGTTTGAGCAGTGCGTGGGGCTTGCCCATGGCCCAATAACCAACTCGGCCGTGCTACTTTGTGGTCCACTACATAGAAATAATTTTATTTGACTATTCTTTCACTCTATATTAGCACATATATTACTCAACATATATTATTTTATTGCTTAAAAAACCAACAATCGAACCGGTGAACCAACGGTCCGACCGGTAAAAACCTAAACCGACAACCTTTTCGGTTCGGTTTTTTAAACTATGCACTGGGGTCAACAGAAAAATAAAAACAGTGACACACAACATAGCTAGAAAAGGCCTAAACAAACAACTAACTTGATACCCGGCCCAAAAAACAAAACCGGAACTGGCCTGGCAAAGTAGAACAGCCTAATGGGCGCGATACTGTGACATGAGACAACCGGCATAGAACAATGCGACGTGAGGCAACACGACAGATCACCAGGTGCGCAAATTTTGAAGAAAACAAACCAACGGTGGATGACTTAAATGTGAGACACTAATTGAGGAGTGCTCATTGCAAAAATCACTCACACCTTCTCAGGTTGTGATAAGTGACGTGTTGCATGTGCTATCTCTTAAACCGCATGTCCAAATCTAAAGCCGTTTTCACCGTTGGATTCCTCGCGCCGAGATCTTTAAAACTAGGTCCCATGTTTATTGGTTTTGATGAACTTGTTTTTTATGAAAAAAACGGACGAAAAAACTAAACCGGGAGCACAGGTTTTTCCCTTTTCGAAAGAGACACGCTCGTGCCTCTCGCAGAAGCAAAACTGTGCCTATCGCGCAAGAAAAAAAAGAGAACATATGTTTTTTTCGTTTCCGAGGAGGCATGGCCGTGCCTTTCGCGAAAACACAACCATGCCTTTCGCGGAAGCGAAACCATGCTACCTGGTCCTTCTTCCCGGAGCACAATTTTTGACGATGAGCTAAGCTTACGTTGATCTTTCCTCATCATATCATTTAGCTTTGGACAGCTAGCTTGCTTTGGAGTTTGTGTCATACCCTTGGTTCCGTTAACCTTTCCCTTCATCATTGCTTTGACTTGATGTCATCGCCAATCTATTACATCTTCGTGGAGCCTCTCAACAAAATTTGTCATGATCATCATCAACATCTTGACTCCTTCCTGGATATCAATCGAATTCTTGATGCGAAATACCACCCTTGCCCCTCGATGATTTATGTTATCAACGACAATAACTTTATTGCCCTCCCTCTGACACAAAATTGTTCATGTTTTGTGTAGTACCTTGAGTTTATTTCTATCCAGATTGTGTTAGGATCTACCTTGGAATATTACCATCTTTTATGTCAAGAATGTCATGCGAATTTCACCATGTCTTGAGAATCCTTGATACATAGTGATACTTCTCACCATCACCATTATTCCTTGTTCCTCGTGTTGTTTCTAACCGGAATACCGACAAATGCACTATGATGTGTAAAATTCAAAACTTCTAGCAACCCTATTGCTTTGAAGTTATTGGTCTACAGTTTCATTCTAAGTGTATTGCTTATTGAATCATCATTCGAACATTGATCGTGCTACCTGTTCTAGATTCCTGGGTGCACCCTTCTATCATTGTTCAGTTGTGTATGTTTCCCTCGAGCATACATCATTATATCATTTGAACCGACAAATGATATTTCCTTGTTCACATAATTGTGGGAATCCACCTTTTGTTAAATCTCGATGAATTACCGCTGATTCCATCAGCCACCTCCTCATCCTCTCGTTGGTTTACTGATGAACTCATGTTTCGGAACTCGCTTCCATGGTTCATTTCTCAAGGATCTTAAAATGTCTTTGCGTCAACTGTTGTTGCACCTTTCCTTCTCAGGCATCTAGAGTCTGAGATATCCTGACACCAATCAGATCTGAATCTCGGTCAAATATGATGGTTGGAACATATTTCCAAGAGTTATAACATTGGTCTTTATGTGACCCAGTAAGGTGATGGCATGCCTAGCACACCTGGCTGGAGGGCCTATTGTCATAGTTCTCCCTTTTAGCAATGTTAACCATTCTTCCATGAGGAAATTGAAAGACTTATTCTATAAGTTGTTCCTGATGAATCCATTGAGTATCCAAAGTCTGACCTTTGCTTGAAGACCATCACAATGCTATTCCGAAGCATGTCTATGATACTCCGATTTTCAATAAGAGCATTTGAAGCACAATGCTAAATTCTCTTTATCAATTATCCAAACACCGTTGTATGGGTAATGTCATGAAATTTCTCTCCCCTTTCCTAAAGGGTTTTCTACGTTATATCCTGTCATGGCTATCATGCTCTACTTGTCCTTGGGAAGGATATACCCCTAAAATATGTGTTTAAACACATTTTCCTTTCAATTGATTTGTTCAAACTTTCTTGTAATCTACTTAACTGAGCAGTGGTAATTCCCTGCTTAGGTAAGCACCTCGCTGTACCACTCTGATAGTAAGACCATGTTTCTATTGTTAATAACATTTCATTAACCACCGATGGACGAGAACCTTGCCTATTGGTCCGCCTCGTTCAACGAGCAGGAAAATGGTTCTCTTCGTCCCTTGCCCTTGGTACCGGCATTGTTGCCGACATAACTGACAGGCTATCCTCTGACATGCCTTGCTTACATTATCACGCAAGATGTCGTCGCCCTTCCTACTTTTAACCCACATGGTGGGCCCATAACCCACAATTCCACATGATCGAAACCTGACTCTCATGTACACCCCCTGTTCCCAAGGTTGTTCCTCGCGCGTGGCCTCGTATGTAATTCACGAGCCACCTTCATGTCTGATATCGGACACAATACTTATTCCCGTTGTTTTGACCCTCTCACGCCCTATAACAGGCATCGAACAATTGCTTGCCCGCTCGAAACTTCCCAGGTTACCTCCTTACTTTGCTCTCGATATTTTCTTAAGATTCGATTCGAGAGTTACTTTCCGCCACCTTCCTCGATGTTGTCGACCCGATTGTCAACCTTGCCGACGTCCGTTCTCCCAGAATGCCCACCCTTTATTCTTTCGTAAGTACGATGGAGTTCCTGAAGAAAGGACGTCGATTTCATCATGATGACCCGAAGCCGAGAAATGAAGACATCAATGTATTGGACCGGCCTCTTCGAGAAGAGCACGCTAGGATGAGAAGACCCGCTAGATTCATTACCAAACCTTCCCCCTTTCACTACCTCTTAAATCTTGGGACGAGATTTCTTGTAGTGGAGGAGAATTGTGACGCCCGGATAATTAGGCTACAGTAATCCCATGTTAACGATGCCACATCACCACGGTTACTGTTGTTAATCTCGCGTTAGTTCAAAATCGATTCAAATTCAAAATTGAATTAAAGGCAAACAACAAAAGTTTTCAAACTTTAAAACTGAAATGTCTGGGTTGTGCCAAGTAATGCAAAGTTAATTGTGGTGAGGAAACCCCACTTTTATAAAATGTTTTAATACTCTAAAATGATTAAAACAGTAGTTGAAACGATTAAATAAGTGCCTTTGATATTTTATAAAATCATAAACTATTTTATTTTGAGGTGAAACTTTTTAGAATAGTGGGTTACTTTGAAACACTATTTTTGGAGCTAAGTGTATATTTTACTAAAACTAAAATAATTGGAAATAAAGTAAAACAGTAAAAAGTAGATAAACCAAAAAGAACATAAAAGTAGTAAAAATACAAAAAAAAGAAACCCCCTAGCCAACTGGGCCAAACGGCCCGGCCGGCCAGCCCTCTAACCTAGCCGGCCCACCCCACTCCGTTAACTCCCCTGGGCGACCGAACCCAAACCCTAGCGCACCCCACTCCCCCACTCGTCCCACCCTGCGCGTCTCCCTCGCTCCCCCTGATCTGGATCGGGGGAAACGGTGCCCCGACACCGCCGCCTCATCCCTACGCCCTGTCGCCGGCAGGCGCCGCCCGTCTCCGCCGGCACCACCTCGTTGCCTCCCCACACCGCCTCCTCAACCCTCCTCCCCGACCGACCTCCTAGCGCCTCTGCTTCCTCCTGGCGCCGCCCCGCCATCGCCGCCTCGACCCCGACTCCGTCGCCCGCCCGAAGCCGTCCCGGACTGTGACGCCCCCGATTTAATCGTACACTAATCATACACGCAAACGTGTACGATCAAGATCAGGGACTCACGGGAAGATATCACAACACAACTCTACAAATAAAAATAAGTCATACAAGCATCAAATTACAAGCCAGGGGCCTCGAGGGCTCGAATACAAGAGCTCGATCATAGACGAGTCAGCGGAAGCAACAATATCTGAGAACAGACATAAGTTAAACAAGTTTGCCTTAAGAATGCTAGCACAAACTGGGATACAAATCGAAAGAGGCGCAGGCCTCCTGCCTGGGATCCTCCTAACTACTCCTGGTCGTCGTCAGCGGGCATCACGTAGTAGTAGGCACCTCCGGTGTAGTAGGAGTCGTCGTCGACGGTGGCGTCTGGATCCTGGGCTCCAACATCTGGTTGCGACAACCAGGAAGAAGGAAAAAGGGGAAAGGAGGGAGAAAGCAACCGTGAGTACTCATCCAAAGTACTCGCAAGCAAGGAGCTACACTACATATGTATGCATTGGTATCAAATGGATTAAGGCTATCATATGTGGACTGAACTGCAGAAAGCCGGAATAAGAGGGGGATAGCTAGTCCTTTCGAAGACTACGCTTCTGGCAGCCTCCGTCTTGCAGCATGGAGAAGAGAGTAGACTGAAGTCCTCCAAGTAGCATCGCATAGCATAACCCTAACCGCTGATCCTCCCCTCGTCGCCCTGTGAGAGAGCGATCACCGGTTGTATCTGGCACTTGGAAGGATGTGTTTTATAAGGTATCCGGTTCTAGTTGTCATAAGGTCAAGGTACAACTCCAAGTCGTCCTGTTACCGAAGATCACGGCTATTCGAATAGATTAACTTCCCTGCAGGGGTGCACCACATACCCCAACACGCTTGATCCCATTTGGCCGGACACACTTTCCTGGGTCATGCCCGGCCTCGGAAGATCAACACGTCGCAGCCCCACCTAGGCACAACAGAGAGGTCAGCACGCCGGTCTAAACCTAAGCGCACAGGGGTCTGGGCCCATCGCCCTTAGCACACCTGCACGTTGCGAACGCGGCCGGAAGCAGAACTAGCCCCCTTAATACAAGAGCAGGCTTACGTTCCAATCCGGCGCGCGCCACTCAGTTGCTGACGTCACGAAGGCTTCGGCTGATACCACGACGCCGGGATACCCATAACTACTCCTGCGTAGATGGTTAGTGCGTATAGACCAAATGGCCAAACTCAGATCAAATACCCAAATCTCGTTAAGCGTGTTAAGTATCCGCGAACGCGGACCAGGGCCAGGCCCACCTCTCTCCTAGGTGGTCGGAACCTGCCCTGTCGCTCCGCCTCAAAGATCCACTCGCGGGTGCTCCTACGAGCCGACCCGTCTTTAGTCACCACATGTATCATGTATGAAGTATATAGTATATACCCGTGATCAACTCCCGAGTGATCACGGCCCGATAGTATAGCATGGCAGACGGACAAGGATGTAGGGCCACTGATGATAAACTAGCATCCTATACTAAGCATTAGGATTGCAGGTAAAGGTAACAACAGTAGTAGCAAGGACAGGCTATGCATCAGTATAGGATTAACGGGAGGCAGTAACATGCTACACTACTCTAATGCAAGCAGTATAGAGAAGAGTAGGCGATATCTGGTGATCAAAGGGGGTGGGGCTTGCCTGGTTGCTCTGGCAAGAGAGAGGGGTCATCAACACCGTAGTCGTACTGGGTAGCAGAGGCGTCGGTCTCGGTGTCTAGCGAGAGAAGAGGGGGAAGAAACAATAAATATAATGCAAACAAATGCATGACGATGCATGACAAAGCGTGATGCTAGGTGTGCCCTAACGCGGTACGAGGTGGTACCGGTGAAGGGGAAAACATCCGGGAACGTATTCCCGGTGTTTCGCGTTTTCGAACAGATGAACCGGAGGGGGAAAGTTGCGTGATCGGTATGCTATGGATGCGTGGCGGACGAACGGGTTGCGTATCCGGATTCGTCTCGTCGTTCTGAGCAACTTTCATGTACAAAGTTTTTCCATCCGAGCTACGGTTTATTTTATATTAATTTTAAAAGATTTAAATCATTTTTAGGATTTATTTAATTAATTTAATCAACATTATCCAGAATAGTGCTTGCCGACGTCAGCATGACGTCATTAGTTGACCTGGTCAACCTGACAGGTGGGTCCCAGCTGTCAGTGACCCATTTTAACTAAGCACATTTATTAACCTAATCAGGATTAATTAGGGGGGTGGGCCCCACTGTCATTGACTAGTTAATTAACTAACATCAGTTAGTTTAATTAGTTATTTGGTTAATCTTAATTATGATTAATTAGTTTAATTAATTAATTAAGTTAATTACTTATTTTATTTATTATTATTGTTATTATTATTATTTATCTCTTTTTTCATTTTTTTAAAACGTTCTGGGGTCGGGGCCCATATGTCATAGACCCGTAGGCCATATTGGGTTCGGGTGCCGCGGGGGCTGCCCGTACAGGCGATGCGGGTGCGGGCGCTGGGCGCAACCGCACTGGGCTGAGCCCGCCTGAGGGAGAGCGGGGCGAGGTCAGTCGCCTGAGGCGACAGGGGCGAAGCCACGGCGAGGCGGGCTCGCCAGACCCGAGGTGGGGGGGAACGAGGCGACGTGCCGGATCAGGCGAGTGGCGGCGCAGCAGCTCGGCAAGCCGGGCGCGGTGTGCATCGCGAGTAGGGGGCGCGCTCGGCGGGCGGACGACGCGAGCAGAGGCTGGGGTCATGGCAGCGCACAGCGAAGAGCGGGCGGCGCGTGAGGCAGCAGCAGCAGTAGCAAAGGGGGGGCGTAGCGAGGTGAGGCCAAGACGGGGGAGTGGCGATTGCGGTGAGCGGCAGCAGGGCGTAGCATGGCGCGGGCGGCGCGGCGCGTGGTCTCGCGGCGAGGCAGAGGCGTGACAAGGAGGGCGCGGGCCGGCGCGGGGGCACGCGCAAGAACGGCCAGGGCGCGACTGGAGCGGTTCAGAGGGCGCGCAGGGCGACGGAGCGCGACCGGGCGCGTGCGGCGGGGGTTGTGCGCGGGTGTGAGAGGAAAGGAGGCCGAGGGCCTCACCGGGGCGCGTAGGGGTCCGGGCAGCGGGGGTCGAGGGGGGTGATGGCGACGACGGCGTAGAGGGAAGCAGGCCGGCGAGGGAGGCGGTCCGGGGAGGCCGTCCGGCGAGGAGCTTCGGCGGCGGCGACGTTCGGTCGCGAGGCGGCGGTTGGCGCCGCGAGCCCCGATCCGATCTGGATCGGGGGGGAGGGGGCGCGTCGTGGGGAGTGGAGGCGCGAGGACGAAGAGAGGAGTTGCGAGCGGAGGTGGCGGTCCTCGGGCGCGGGCATGCTCCAGATCTGATGAGGGAGCGAGAGAAGGGGGGTCGGGGCGAATGGGGAGAGCGACGGGGATCGAGCGCCCTCTCCTGTGACGGCGCTGGAGGGAGACGAGAGAGAGATGGGGATCGTGGGGGGGGAGTGGGGAGTGGGATCGGGCTAGGGTTTTCGTGAGGGGGATAAGGGGAGTGGGGTGGGCCGGCGTCGGTGGGCCGGTCGACTGGGCTAAAGCCCAGTTGGGCCAGGGGGCTTTTCTTTGTTTTTCTTTTGCTTTCTGTTTTTATATTTCTTTTCTGTTTTATTTCATTCTTCAATCTATTTTAGTTTTGTAAAATATTTTAGTAGTACCTAATTTAGTTTTACTAATTATACCACTGACACAAAAAGTTTAACCTCAAATAAAATGGTTTAATATTTTATAATTAATAAAAGGCATTTATCTAATTATTTTTGCTACTGTTTTATTTAGTTTAGTTCATTTAAATTTATTATAAAGACTTGGTTTACCCACCAATAGTACTTATGAATTATTTGGCACTTCGCGAACATTTTAGTTTTAATATTTGAAAACCTTTATTGTTTGACTTGATTTTGAATTGGAATTTGAACCGGTTTCGAACCAACGTGAGTTTAGCAATAGTAACCGTGGTGACGTGGCACGATTAGCGTGGGATTACTGTAGCCTAATTACCCGGGCGTCACAATTCTCCTCCACTACCAGAAATCTCATCCCGAGATTTAAGAGGTGGTGTAAGGGGGAAATTTGTGGTTGTGAAATTCTAACGGATCTTCTCGGTCTTGGTTGCTCTTCTCGAAGAGGTCGATCCCTTACATGGACGTCTTCATTTCTCTGCTTCATCGCATCATGATGAAATTGTCCTCCTTTCTTCAGGATCTCCATCGTTCTTACGAAAGAATAAAGGGTGGTTACTCCGAGAGAGCAGACCTCTACAAGGTTGATTACCTGGTCGATAACATCGGGGAAGGTGGTAGAAAGTAACTCTCGAATTGAAACTGAAGAAAATATCGAGAGCAAGGTACGAAGGTGCAATAAGAAGTTTCAAGTGGATAGGCAATCATTTGTTGCCTGATACGAAATGTGAAAGGGGTTCAGAGCAGTGGGAATAAGTATTGCGCCTGATACCAGAATGGATCACTAGGCAGGTGGCTCGTGAATTACATACGAAGTCAAGCGTGGGGAATAAGTTCGACAACAGGGTGTATAGGAGAGTCAGGTTTCAATCCTGTGGAACTGTGGTTTATGGGCCCACCATGTGGGTTAAAAGTAGGAAGGGCGGTGACGTCTTGCACGATCATGTAAGCAAGGTATGTCAGAGGATAGCCTATCATTTATGTCAGCAACAACATCAGTACCAAGGGCGAGGGACAAAGAGAACCATTTTCCTGCTCGTTGAACGAGGCAGGCCAATAGGCAAAGTTCTCATCCATCGGTGGCTACCGGAATGCCATAAACAATAGTAACAGGGTCTTGCTGACAGAATCGTACACCGATGTGTTTACATGAGCAGAAGAACCTTACTGTTTAGATCATATAGATCACAAGAAGGGTTAAACAAACCAATGGAGAGGAAAATGTGATCATTAGTTTAAACTGAACAATGGAAAGGAAAATGTGTTTAAATACATATTTCAAGGGTATATCCTACCCAAGGACAAGCAGATCATGATATCCATGACATGATATAATGTAGAAAACTCTTTAGGTACGGGAGAGAATTTTCATGACATTATCCCTACAGCGGTGTTTGGATAATTGAGCAGGAAACATTTAACATTGGGCTTCAATTGTTCCTGTTCAAAATCGGAGTACCACAGACATGCTTCAAGATAGCATGGACATGGTCAACAGGTGAATATCAGACTTTGGAAACACAAAGGGTCTATTAGGAATAACTTGTAGAATAAGTCTTACAATTTCCTCATGGAAGAGTGGATAACCTTGCTGAAAAGGAAACTATAACAATAGGTCCTCCGGCTAGGTGTGCTAGGCATGACATCATCTTACCGGGTCATATAAGGACCAATGTTATGACTCTTGGAAAATATTCCAACCATCATATCTGACCGAGTTTCAGATCTGATTGGAGTCAGGATACCTCAGACTCAGGATGCCTGAGATAACAAGGTACGACAAGAATTGACGAGAAGACCTCGTAAGATTCTCGGGAAATGAACTATGGAAGCGAGTTTCGAAACAAGAGTTCATCAGTAAACCAAGGAGAGGATGAGGAGGTGGCTGATGAACTCAGCGACAAATCATTGGGATTTCCAAAAGATGGATTTCCACAATTATGCGAACAAAGAGATAACATTTGTTAGATCAAATGATATAGTGAGGTATGCTCAAGGAAAACATACACAATTAAACATTGGTAGAAGGTGCACCCAAACTACGGTCTTAGGTAGCATAATCAATGTTAGAAGGTGATTCGATAACAAATGGCCTAAGAATGAGATGTCGACCATTAACTTCAAAGCAATAAGGTTGCTAGAAGTTTTAAAATTACTAGTCCATTTGTCGGTATTCCGGTTAGGAACAACACGGGGACCAAGACAAGAATGGTGATGGCGATAAGTATCACCTATATCAAGAATTATCAAGAGGTGGTGAAATTCTCACGACATTCTTGACATAAAGGATGGTAATACTCCAAGGTAAAGGAGAACCAATGTTGGATAGCAAGGTATAACACAAAACACGAACAAGTTTGTGTTGAACGGAAGGCAATAAAGTGGTAGATGATAAAACAAATCATCGAGGGCAAGGATGGTATTTCTCATCATGAATTCAATTGATACCTTGGAAGGATTCAATTGTTGATGATGATCACGACAAATTTTGTCGAGAGATTTCATGAGGATGTAATCGATCAGCGATGACACCAAGCCAAAGGAATGATGAAGCAAGAGGTTATTGGAACCACAGGTACGACACAAACTCGAAATCAAGCTTGTTGTTCAAGGCGAAATGGAATGATGAGGGAGATCGACGTAAGCTTAGCTCATCATCGAAAGTTGTGCTCCGGGGTTAAGGACCAGGTAGCACAGTTAAAATCGGCACGATAATGATATAGCCGAGCAGGTTAGGATTTACGTGATCGAGTTCAAATTCGTAAGTAATGAAGGTTACCAAGAGTTGTTTAATCGCGGTGTGAACTCGATTCAGTTATCGATGTCTTTGAGTGTTTATTAACTCAGAGCCCGTGAAAGAAAAAAAATTTGGAATCAGTGAGAATGTAATACTTGATGAAGAACGCATAAGAAGTTATGCAGTTCCGTGATAATCTCGAGATACCAGAGGGGGTAATACTCGACGAAAGATCAAAGTAAAGGTTAGAATGGTGTATTGATCCACAGAAGACAAGTGCTTAAACTTGCCCGAGAAATGGGATCTAAGAAGAACATATGGTCGGAACCACGCTTGCAAAGGATCAATTCACCAATACCAAAGGATATTATATTAAGGAAATAATTATTATTACAAGAAGCTTCCATGATAGGATCTACATCGTGTCCATGGGCATGAACACAAAGGTCCAAGGTCGACTCCCACTTCTCCAATGCATAACCTTTCATTCACTTCTCACTTTCGAAGAAGTTGTAGTGTTGAAATTTCATCTGGCAAAATACTAGAAGTGTATGACTCGTGAAAACTTTCGAGTTCACACGGTTTTAGAGAAGGTTGTATAGGTTCAACCCATCGGGGTTTCTTAGAAACATATACCACAAGTTTCAAGGGTAAATATCACAAGCTCGAAAGTAGAGCATGGTTAGCAAAACAGAGGATACAATTTACCAAAGGTATCACATACCCATGGAGAGGCTCACAAGGTTATTGAATAGGAAGGACACTGCTGGATAATAATCCAACAACGGGTCCTATGGTCTACAATGGAGCTGATGCGAGTATCGGTACTTTATCTGAGGAAGATGGAATGAAAGGGCATAAGATTAGCATTTCCAAATCAAGGGATCAAAAGCCAACGCTCTCATTAAGAATGGATCAGTCGAATAGACTTAGGGGTACAATCAACGACAATTTGATTGGTCGATAACCAGCTCATGTTTAAAATGACGTGTGAGCCGGAAGGATGAATCATTGGATCTGATTGAGGCTAGCGAGCATTCACAACATTTTGAATCAACGGACTCAAAATGATAATGACAAGGGATGCCAATAAAATTATAGACTTATGGGATTAACCATAATGCAATCAAGTAAGAACTTCAAGAGTAATAGGCTACTCAGGATTTTCGGAAGTTCAAATAGTATTTTGAAGACTTTTGTGAAATACATGAACCAACTGGGGATGAGCAAATATCCGGTGAGTGCTAGAAATTACCCATAGTGGTATTCATGTGGCAAGGAATGCAAGGCAGTAGGCACAAAGTATTCTCAGAACAATAGAGAGAATTTTGGGGCATCTTGTAATAACAAGATCAATGAGGAATGATTATATGAATGACACGTGTACGTGGTTATCCATAGAGGTTTATCGATAGAAGGGAATTGCAAAAGCAACACGCACAAGGTCTCGACAGAATATCAGAGAGTATCTTCGAAATCTTCTAGTGCAACCAGCGATCATCTGGACTGAAGGGGCTCTCCGGGAGAAAGTATTTTCGAGAACCTAAGTTAGATTTTTCGTAAATTCATTTAACCCGAATAGAAGAGAGCTCAGAGTCCCAGAGTAACGATCAAGGAGTAAAAGATCCTAGTATCACCCGATGGCGACGTGGGCCCGTAAGGCACACAGCCAAGTTAGTAAAAGTTTTTGCAATGTCTAGACTCGACTTCGGCCAAGGAGTGTGGAAGGGGAATTCCTACAGGCAGTCGGCTCTGATACCAACTTGTGACGCCCCCGATTTAATCGTACACTAATCATACACGCAAACGTGTACGATCAAGATCAGGGACTCACGGGAAGATATCACAACACAACTCTACAAATAAAAATAAGTCATACAAGCATCAAATTACAAGCCAGGGGCCTCGAGGGCTCGAATACAAGAGCTCGATCATAGACGAGTCAGCGGAAGCAACAATATCTGAGAACAGACATAAGTTAAACAAGTTTGCCTTAAGAAGGCTAGCACAAACTGGGATACAGATCAAAAGAGGCGCAGGCCTCCTGCCTGGGATCCTCCTAACTACTCCTGGTCGTCGTCAGCGGGCATCACGTAGTAGTAGGCACCTCCGGTGTAGTAGGACTCGTCGTCGACGGTGGCGTCTGGATCCTGGGCTGCAACATCTGGTTGCGACAACCAGGAAGAAGGAAAAAGGGGAAAGGAGGGAGAAAGCAACCGTGAGTACTCATCCAAAGTACTCGCAAGCAAGGAGCTACACTACATATGTATGCATTGGTATCAAATGGATTAAGGCTATCATATGTGGACTGAACTGCAGAAAGCCGGAATAAGAGGGGGATAGCTAGTCCTTTCGAAGACTACGCTTCTGGCAGCCTCCGTCTTGCAGCATGTAGAAGAGAGTAGACTGAAGTCCTCCAAGTAGCATCGCATAGCATAACCCTAACCGCTGATCCTCCCCTCGTCGCCCTGTGAGAGAGCGATCACCGGTTGTATCTGGCACTTGGAAGGATGTGTTTTATAAGGTATCCGGTTCTAGTTGTCATAAGGTCAAGGTACAACTCCAAGTCGTCCTGTTACCGAAGATCACGGCTATTCGAATAGATTAACTTCCCTGCAGGGGTGCACCACATACCCCAACACGCTTGATCCCATTTGGCCGGACACACTTTCCTGGGTCATGCCCGGCCTCGGAAGATCAACACGTCGCAGCCCCACCTAGGCACAATAGAGAGGTCAGCACGCCGGTCTAAACCTAAGCGCACAGGGGTTTGGGCCCATCGCCCTTAGCACACCTGCACGTTGCGAACGCGGCCGGAAGCAGAACTAGCCCCCTTAATACAAGAGCAGGCTTACATTCCAATCCGGCGCGCGCCACTCAGTCGCTGACGTCACGAAGGCTTCGGCTGATACCACGACGCCGGGATACCCATAACTACTCCCGCGTAGATGGTTAGTGCGTATAGACCAAATGGCCAAACTCAGATCAAATACCCAGATCTCGTTAAGCGTGTTAAGTATCCGCGAACGCCGACCAGGGCCAGGCCCACCTCTCTCCTAGGTGGTCGGAACCTGCCCTGTCGCTCCGCCTCAAAGATCCACTCGCGGGTGCTCCTACGAGCCGACCCGTCTTTAGTCACCACATGTATCATGTGTGAAGTATATAGTATATACCCGTGATCAACTCCCGAGTGATCACGGCCCGATAGTATAGCATGGTAGACGGACAAGGATGTAGGGCCACTGATGATAAACTAGCATCCTATACTAAGCATTAGGATTGCAGGTAAAGGTAACAACAGTAGTAGCAAGGACAGGCTATGCATCAGTATAGGATTAACGGGAAGCAGTAACATGCTACACTACTCTAATGCAAGCAGTATAGAGAAGAGTAGGCGATATCTGGTGATCAAAGGGGGTGGGGCTTGCCTGGTTGCTCTGGCAAGAGAGAGGGGTCATCAACACCGTAGTCGTACTGGGTAGCAGCGGCGTCGGTCTCGGTGTCTAGCGAGAGAAGAGGGGGAAGAAACAATAAATATAATGCAAACAAATGCATGACGATGCATGACAAAGCGTGATGCTAGGTGTGCCCTAACGCGGTACGAGGTGGTACCGGTGAAGGGGAAAACATCCGGGAACGTATTCCCGGTGTTTCGCGTTTTCGAACAGATGAACCGGAGGGGGAAAGTTGCGTGATCGGTATGCTAGGGATGCGTGGCAGACGAACGGGTTGCGTATCCAGATTCGACTCGTCGTTCTGAGCAACTTTCATGTACAAAGTTTTTCCATCCAAGCTACGGTTCATTTTATATTAATTTTAAAAGATTTAAATCATTTTTAGGATTTATTTAATTAATTTAATCAACATTATCCAGAATAGTGCTTGCCGACGTCAGCATGATGTCAGTAGTTGACCTGGTCAACCTGACAGGTGGGTCCCAGCTGTCAGTGACCCATTTTAACTAAGCACATTTATTAACCTAATCAGGATTAATTAGGGGGGTGGGCCCCACTGTCATTGACTAGTTAATTAACTAACATCAGTTAGTTTAATTAGTTATTTGGTTAATCTTAATTATGATTAATTAGTTTAATTAATTAATTAATTAAGTTAATTACTTATTTTATTTATTATTATTGTTATTATTATTATTTATCTCTTTTTTTCATTTTTTTAAAACGTTCTGGGGTCGGGGCCCATATGTCATAGGCCCGTAGGCCATATTGGGTTCGGGTGCCGCGGGGGCTGCCCGTACAGGCGATGCGGGTGCGGGCGCTGGGCGCAACCGCACTGGGCTGAGCCCACCTGAGGGAGAGCAGGGCGAGGTCAGTCGCCTGAGGCGACAGGGGCGAAGCCACGGCGAGGCGGGCTCGCCAGACCCGAGGTGGGGGGGAACGAGGCGACGTGCCGGATCAGGCGAGTGGCGGCGCAGCAGCTCGGCAAGCCGGGTGCGGTGTGCATCGCGAGTAGGGGGCGCGCTCGGCGGGCGGACGACGCGAGCAGAGGCTGGGGTCATGGCAGCGCACAGCCAAGAGCGGGTGGCGCGTGAGGCAGCAGCAGCAGTAGCAAAGGGGGGGCGTAGCGAGGTGAGGCCAAGACGGGGGAGTGGCGATTGCGGTGAGCGGCAGCAGGGCGCAGCATGGCGCGGGCGGCGCGGCGCGTGGTCTCACGGCGAGGCAGAGGCGTGACAAGGAGGGCGCGGGCCGGCGCGGGGGCACGCGCAAGCACGGCCAGGGCGCGACTGGAGCGGTTCAGAGGGCGCGCGGGGCGACGGAGCGCGACCGGGCGCGTGCGGCGCGGGGTGTGCACGGGTGTGAGAGGAAAGGAGGCCGAGGGCCTCACCGGGGCGCGTAGGGGTCCGGGCAGCGGGGGTTGAAGGGGGTGATGGCGACGACGGCGTAGAGGGAAGCAGGCCGGCGAGGGAGGCGGTCCGGGGAGGCCGTCCGGCGAGGAGCTTCGGCGGCGGCGACGTTCGGTCGCGAGGCGGCGGTTGGCGCCGCGAGCCCCGATCCGATCTGGATTGGGGGGAGGGGGCGCGTCGTGGGGAGTGGAGGCGCGAGGACGAAGAGAGGAGTTGCGAGCGGAGGTGGCGGTCCTCGGGCGCGGGCACGCTCCAGATCTGATGAGGGAGCGAGAGAAGGGGGGTCGGGGTGAATGGGGAGAGCGACGGGGATCGAGCGCCCTCTCCTGTGACGGCGCTGGAGGGAGACGAGAGAGAGATGGGGATCGTGGGGGGTGGAGTGGGGAGTAGGATCGGGCTAGGGTTTCGGTGAGGGGGATAAGGGGAGTGGGGTGGGCCGGCGTCGGTGGGCCGGTCGACTGGGCTAAAGCCCAGTTGGGCCAGGGGGCTTTTCTTTGTTTTTCTTTTGCTTTCTGTTTTTATATTTCTTTTCTGTTTTATTTCATTCTTCAATCTATTTTAGTTTTGTAAAATATTTTAGTAGTACCTAATTTAGTTTTACTAATTATACCACTGACACAAAAAGTTTAACCTCAAATAAAATGGTTTAATATTTTATAATTAATAAAAGGCATTTATCTAATTATTTTTGCTACTGTTTTATTTAGTTTAGTTCATTTAAATTTATTATAAAGACTTGGTTTACCCACCAATAGTACTTATGAATTATTTGGCACTTCGCGAACATTTTAGTTTTAATATTTGAAAACCTTTATTGTTTGACTTGATTTTGAATTGGAATTTGAACCGGTTTCGAACCAACGTGAGTTTAGCAATAGTAACCGTGGTGACGTGGCACGATTAGCGTGGGATTACTGTAGCCTAATTACCCGGGCGTCACACGGACGCCGCCGGACTTCCCCGTCTACGCGCGTCGTCCCCGTCCACCTCCTCGTTCCCCCGCTGCCCGAACCCCTGCAGCACCCCTGTGAGCCGCCGCCTCCCCTCCTCACTCCCTCTCTCCCGTCGTTGACCCCCCCTCACCGCGCACGTGCCTCGCTCGCGGCCGCGGTCACCGCCTCCGCGGCCCCCTCCCCGTGCGCACCCAGCGCCGCGCTCGCGCCCCCTGCCTCACCGTGTGGACGCGCCCGACATCGGCCTTGCGCCGTTCGCGCCCGCGTCGCGCGGCCGTTAGCCGTCCATCGCGCATGTGCACCGCCCGCGCTCACCCCGTCTCGCTGTGCTGCCGCTCGCGGCCGTGCTCGCCGCGCGCCCTCCACCACGGCCCTCTGCTCGCTTGTCGGAGCTCGCGATCGCTGCTGCTGCAGTGGTTGTGCTCCTCCAGCCCCTCGTCGCGCCGCTGCACTACTCCCCTGCTGCTCCGCCCGGTGGCGGCCCGCCGGAGCTCCACGCCGGAGCGCCGGCACTCGGTCCCGCCAGCCGCTCCACAGCGCCCTCCCGGGTAAAGCACCCGCACACCCGCAGCGCCCCTGCGCCTGTAACCTGCTAGCACCGGCGCCCACTTTGGCCTTTGGCCCTATGACGAACGGGGTCCACACCCTGAACAAAATAAAATAATAATAACAATAACAATAATAATAATAAATTAATAATAAAATTAATTAATTAATTATGTAAATAATTAACTTAATTAATCCTGTTTAGTTAGCTAATTAACTTAATTAACCTGTTTAGTTAACCTAATAACCTAATTAGTCTTTTAATCTGTTAGGTTAGTAAAACGGTGTATGATAAGGGGGCCCCACCCCCTGTCGACCAGTCAAAGTTGGCCTGGTCAACTGGGACCCCTTGGACCCACATGGCAGCCCCTCTGGTACACTTATGTGTACCCAGAGCTGGGTGCACCTAGCAATTCACATTTATTTCGAATTAAAATAATCTGATAATTTTAGAAAATGAATTAGAACTTTAAAAATTAATATAAAATAAACCGTAGCTCGGATGAAAAAACTTTGTACATGAAAGTTGCTCAGAACGACGAGACGAACCCGGACACGCAACCCGTTTGTCTGCGACGCCTCCCTAGCATACCGACCACGCAACTTTCCCCCTCCGGTTCATCTGTCCAAAAACGCGAAACACCGGGAATACTTTCCCGGATGTTTTCCCCCTTCACCGGTACCACCTCGTACCGCGTGAGGGCACACCTAGCATCACGCTTTGTCATGTCATGCATCGTCATGCATTTGTTTGCATTATATTTATTGTTTCTTCCCCCTCTTCTCTCGCTAGACATCGAGACCGACGACGCTGCTACCCAGTACGACTACGGTGTTGACGACCCCTCCCTCTTGCCAGAACAACCAGGCAAGCCCCCCCTTGATCACCAGATATCGCCTACTCTCCTCTATACAGTTATGGGAACTCGACGTCATGGTATCAGCCGAAGCCTTCGTGACGCCAGCAACTGAGCGGCGCGCGCCGGATTGGACTAGAACGCCTGCTAGGCTAGGTCTGCTTCCGGCCGCCCACGCAACGTGCAGGTGTGCTAAGGGCGATGGGCCCAGACCCCTGGGCACTTAGGTTTAGACCGGCGTGCTGACCTCTCTGTTGGTCTAGGTGGGGCTGCGACGTGTTGATCTTCCGAGGCCGGGCATGACCCAGGAAAGTGTGTCCGGCCAAATGGGATCGAGGGTGTTGGGTTATGTGGTGCACCCCTGCAGGGAAGTTAAACTATTCGAATAGCCATGATCTTCGGTAACATGACGACTTGGAGTTGTACCTTGACCTTATGACAACTAGAACCGGATACTTAATAAAACACACCCTTCCAAGTGCCAGATACAACCGGTGGTCGCTCACTCACAGGGCGACGAGGGGAGGATCATCGGTTAGGATTATGCTATGCGATGCTACTTGGTGAACTTACCACCTACTCTCTTCTCTTGCTGCAAGATGGAGGTTATCAGAAGCGTAGTCTTCGAAAGGACTAGCTATCCCCCTCTTATTCCGGCATTCTGCAGTTCAGTCCACATATGATACCCTTATTCCATTTGATACCAATGCATACATATGTAGTGTAGCTCCTTGGTTGCGAGTACTTTGGATGAGTACTCACGGTTGCTTTTCTTCCCCTTTCCCCTTTCCTATATCCGATTGCTGCAACCAGACGATGGAGCCCAGGAGCCAGATGCCACTGTCGATGACGACTACTACTACTCGGGAGGTGCCTATTACTACGTGTAGCCCGCTGACGGCGACCAGGAGTAGTTTAGGAGGATCCCAGGCAGGAGGCCTACGCCTCTTTCGATCTGTATCCCAGTTTGTGCTAGCCTTCTTAAGGCAAACTTGTTTAACTTATGTCTGTACTCAGATATTGTTGCTTCCGCTGACTCGTCTATGATCGAGCTCTTGTATTCGAGCCCTCGAGGCCCCTTGCTTGTAATATGATGCTTGTATGACTTATTTTATTTATAGAGTTGTGTTGTGATATCTTCCCGTGAGTCCCTGATCTTGATCGTACACGTTTGCGTGTATGATTAGTGTACGATTGAATCGGGGGCGTCACAAATAGCATGTCGGGAGTGGAGTTGCAACTAAGACAGAAATGCTTTCCTCCATCCCAATGTTGAGTGTTGAGGGTTGATGTGGCTTGAAACTGCGTCGGTATTTCCCCAAAGAGGAAGGGATGATGCAATACAGCCACGGTAGGTATTTCCCTTAGATATGAAACCAAGTTATCAATCCAGTAGGAGAACCAAGCAACACTATGTAAACGGTACCTGCACACAAAGAACAAATCCTCGCAACCCAATTTGTAAGAGGGATTGTTAATCCCTCCTCGGTAAAAAGATAGATTAATTTGTATGAGTTTGGATAAATAGATCTGAATAAAACACAAAACAAAATAAGTAAATAAAAAGTGCAGCAAGGTATTTTTGGGTTTTTGGAATAATAGATCTGAAAACAAATATGACAAAAAATAGTCCAGAAAGCAAATATGATAAAAGATAGACCAGATGGCTGTGGATTTCACTAGTGGCTTCTCTTGAGAAAATAACACACGGTGGGTAAACAAATTACTGTCAGGCAATTTATAGAAGAAAAAGTAATTATGATAATCAATATATAGGCATCACATCCAAAATTGATAGACCGAAACGATTCTGCATCTACTACTATTACTCCACAGATCGACCGCCATCCAGCATGCATCTAGTGTATTAAGTTCATGGAGAAACATAGTAATGCAATAAGAACGATGACATGATGTAGACAAGATCGATTCATGTAGGAATATATCCCATCTTGTTATCCTTAATAGCAACGATACATACGTGCCTCGCTAGCCCTTCTGTCACTAGGTGAGGACACGGTAAGATCGAACCCATCACAAAGCACCTGTTCTCATTGCAAGAAAAATCGATCTAGTTGGCCTAACTAAACCAAAGATTCAAAAAGGAAATACGAGGCTATAAATAATCATGCATATAAGAGATCAAAGAAGACTCAAATAATATTAACTCGAACTTCATCGGATCCCAACAAACACACCGCAGAAAGTCATTACATCAAGTAGATCTCCAAGAGACCATTGTATTGAGAATCTAAAAGAGAGAAGAAGCCATCTAGCTACTGCCTACGAGCCCGTAGGTGTATGTTGAAGTACTCATGCATCATCGGAGAGGCACCAATGAGGATGATGAACCCCTCCATGATCGTGTTAGATTGGATCTCGTGGTTCTGGAACTTGCTATGGCTGAAATTTTGTTTCGTTGACTCCCCTAGGGTTTCTGGAATATTTGGGTATTTATAGAGCTGAGAGGCAGTGGAGGAGACCCACGTGGGCCCCACAATCCATCTGGGCATGCCAGGGGCCTCTGGCGCGCCCTGGTGTGTTGTGGGCCCTACGGGCCTCCCCTAGGTACTTCCTTGGCTCCCAAGTTGTCTTTTGGTCCAAAAGAATCTCCAAAAAGTTTCGCTGCGTTTGGACTCCGTTTGGTACTGATATTCTGAGAAGTAAAAAACAAGCAAAAACAACAACTGGCACTGGGCACTATGTCAATAGGTTAGTCCCAAAAATGATATAAAGTTGCTATAAAATGATTGTAAAACATCCAAGAATGATAATATAATAACATGGAACAATAAAAAAAATTATAGATACGTTAGAGACGTATCAACATCCCCAAGCTTAATTCCTGCTCCTCCTCGAGTAGGTAAATGATAAAAATAGAATTTTTGATGTGGAATGTCGTCTAGCATGTTCATCACATATTATTTTCTTTTGTAGCATGTACATTTGGACTTTTAGATGATTCAAAGCAATAGTCTAGTTTTGACATGAAGACTTCAATGCTCAAGCATATCAACAAGCAACCATGACTTTCAAAATATCAACACGAAAGAAAGTTATCCCTAGCCCATCATGCTCAATCATTGATCCATTCACGAAACACACTCGAATATTTGCTACATCCTATGCTCAACTACGATCATACCGCTCCCTAATTGGTGCTTTATAAGAGAAGATGGAGACTCGAAATAAAAATAAAAATTACATAAAAGTAAATAGATAGGCACTTCGTAGAGGGAAGCAGAGATTTGTAGAGGTGCCAGAGCTCAAAGCAAAAATTAAGAGATAAAAATATTGAGAGGCATGCTTTTCCCGTCAACAAAAAAGACTGAGTAATTCCCAACACTTTCCATGCTAGATATATCATAAGCGGTTCCCAAACATAAAATAAAGTGTGTTCCTTTTTCCACCATACTTTCACACTCCACGGCTAGCCATATCCACGGGTACTGTCCATACCAACACTTTCTAAGGGAATTATTATTTAACAACATAAATTAAGTTTCTATTTTATTTCAGGAATTTGCATCCCTATTACCACCACACTCTCATGCAATAACAAGTGAATAAACACCTATCTTGAGAATAACACATCTAGCATGGAAAATATTGGCCACCCCCTGCCACTTCATGAGCGGTACAGGCACACAAAAAGGAAATTCAATTTGATAATTAGATTTGGCACATACAAATTTACTTAGAACGACACAGAAATACCCCATATAGGTAGGTATGGTGGACTCATATGGAAAAACTGGGTTTAAGAATTTTGGATGCACAACTAGCATTTCTACTTAGTACAAGTGGAGGCTAGCAAAAAGATTGAGAAGCAACCAACAAAGAAACGAAAAATTCTCATAAACGAGCAATAAGCATAACTAACACCGGATAATGCACCACAAGTAGGATGTAATTTCATTGCATTACTATTGACTTCGTGCTTGCATAGAGAATCACAAACCTTAACACCAATATTCTTACTAAAGCATAATTACTCACCAACATGACTCACATATTACTATCATCACATCTCAAAACTATTACAAAGAATCAAGTTTATTTTGTCCAATGATCTTCATGAAAGTTTTTATTATATCCCTCTTGAATATCTATCACTTCGGGACTAATGTCATATGTTGCAATTGCTTTTGACAAGCTCAAACAAATTTAAGTGATGAACATGAGGATAAAGATTTTCATCTCTCAAAATAATATAAGTGAAGCATGAGATAATTTCTTCAAAAATTTTACTAACTCTGAAATAAATCTAAGTGAAGCATGAGAGTGTTTCTTCAAAAATACTAAAGCACACCGTGCTCAAAAAGATATAAGTGAAGCACTAGAGCAATTCCATGGCTCAAAAAATTTAAGTGAAGCACATAGAGCAAATCTAACAAATCATAGCATAATTTTGCCTCTCTCAAATAGGTGTGTCCAGCAAGGATACTTGTGACAAACTAAAAAGCGAAACAAGAAAAGACTCATATAATACAAGATGCTCAAAGCAAAACTCATGATATGTGACGAATAAAAATATAGCTCCATGTAAAATTACCGATGGTCGTCAGAAGAAAGAGGGGATGCCTTTTGGGCCATCCTCAAGCTTAGTTCCTTGGTTTTCCTTGAATACTAACTTGGGGTGCCATGGGCATCCCCAAGCTTAGGCTCTTTTCACTCCTTATTCCTTCATCCATGGCAATCTCACCCAAAACTTGAAAATATCAATCATACAAAACTTAACAAAACCTTCGTGAGATCCGTTAGTATAATAATGAAAATCACTACTCTAAGTATTGCTGCAAACCCATTCATATTTTATTATTGCATTATACCTACTGTATTATAACTTCTCCATGTCTTAGAGCATCTTTAGCAGACCCTGCATCTTGCCGTGACCCGCAAAATAACCGTCAAAATATGGGTCAGCGCGGAAATCCTGCCCGACCAGACACCGCAAACGCGTCCGACCTATAAATTCTTTTGCGGGGCGTGGCAAAAAATCTCCCCGACCTCTAGATTCACGGGGTGGGAGGCCGACTCGAGCTCGTCCCCTATCCACAGCGAGATTCGGCGCGAGGGAAATTTCCGCGTGGCCGTCTCCCCCACCCTCCGCCACCATTGCCCCCGCCATCGCCCGCTTCGGTGAATCTTCCCCCGCAGTCCTTCGCCGCCATGGATGACTCCCCGTCGTCCCCCATCACCATCGAGGTCACGCACGGTCAATCCCCTCTGGTGGATCTCGTCGTCGGTCATGTTGGCCCTGCTGTCACCCAAGGCACCACTGCGCCTGCTCGCAAGCGGCAGGGCAACATGGTTGTGCAGGGTGGGAATCTGACTGCCCCCACCGGGAAGGCACGCGCTCCGGGCGTTAACGCTGCTGCGCGATCTCGGCCGGCGGCGGAGAAGGTCGGCAAGGTCTTGGGCGTAAAGCGGAAGAACATTCTGGCTTCAAAGAAGCCGGCTCCTTCATCCACCCCCTCTGCCCTGGCAAGAGGTTCCCCGGCGATGCCGCTCAACGGCGCTGCTTCCACTGCAAGCGAGGTGTTTGACCAAATGGCCGGAAGGTATGCCTCTTCTGCCCTTCAACTTTCTTTGCTTTTCGCCATTTGCGGTAGCTCGTGACTTGTTGTCGTTCACTATAGCGGTGGTTCGAACAATGCCACTATCGAGTTTGTGAACTATTGGACACCAATGCCGTTGACATCGATCAATCCCTGTTCGCTACATTCGATTACAATGAAACGGAGAGCGGCGTGGATGATCACGGTGGTGAAGAAGAAGTGGAGGAGATAGATGAGGGGGCGTATGAGCAATCGCAAACAAGAAAAATCCAGAGATCGAAGAACTACACGATCTTGGAAGATCAAATCTTGATCAAGGCCTGGAGTGCGGTGTCTCTTGATGCTTGCACGGATACTTCTGAAACTGCCAAGAGGTATTGTCAAAGGATCGAAGATCAATACTTCTGCATGATGTCAAAGTATCCCAATAGGACTCCACGCACCTTTCGGTCACTCCAAGGTCGTTGGGACGTGATCAAGCCAATTTGTAGCCGTTGGGATGCTTGCTTGAAACAAGTTCACAATGCCCCCCCCCCCCGAGTGGAACTGTGGAATCCGACTGTGTGATTTCACGTTCCAAGTGATGCAAATCATTTGTAGCATTTAAAGTGATTGCATAATTTGACATTGTTTTAATTGTGTAGGACAAAATTGCTCAATAAAGATACAAAGACATGGAAGCTTCGGAAGGCAAATTCTTTAAACTAGAGCATTGTTGGGACCCGCTCAAAGAGTGTGAAAAGTGGAAGTTGATTGACAAAGAATCCCCACCGAAGAGAGGTTCACTTACAAACATGGATGAAGATGAGGATGATGATGGCCCAAGAAACTTGAACAAGCCTGATGGCGACAAGAAGACTAAGGAGAAGATGAAGAGAGAGCACGAAGCGTCGAGCTTGAGGGACAAGATTGATGCCATGGTGCAATCAAATGAGTTGATGTTAGCGAAGACGTTGGAGATTAAGAAAGAGTTGGCTGAGAAGAAGTCACAGGAGAAGCAAGAAAAATGGCAATTGCTGAAGGACGAGGGGCTTTGCAAAGCGGCCATTGAGGAGATAAGAGCACGTGCCGCTGAAAACAAAGTAATGTACAAGTTGCTTGCCGAAGAGAACAAGATCATGACATTGAACCACAATGACATGGACGACCTCACCAAAGAATGGCATGATATGGCATGAAGAGAAATCTTGAAGAGGAGAATGGTTGCGTCAGCCAGTGCGTGTTACAGTGCCGTAGATGTTTTCTCAACGGGGTTTGGAACAAATGTCGCCGATGCGTTCAGTGCACCAGCAGATGATTTCGGTGCGGAAGTTGGAACAAGCTCCGGAGGTGGACTCGGTGGTCCCGATGACCTCCATGGAATCGATGGCGGGGAGTGAAGATCGACCATGATGATGCCGGACGTGGTTGTCACTTTTGCAAGACCCCCTTTTGCGTTTGTCCTACAAAACTAAGCTTTTATTTGCGTGTGAACTGTGTTCTATTGTTTGAATTTGAACTCATTTTTTCGAATCGATGTCAAATTTGATAATTGGGCGTCTTCGGTTTGCAGGTCGACGCGGCGGTGCCCAAGCAAACCCCGCGTAGCCGACCCGTAAAAGAGCATATTCACCGAATATCCTTTTTATGGTCCATTTTCCGGGGTCTGAGTCTGACATCGCCCGCGCCGGCCTGTGATGTCTACTACACAACCTTCTTCTTGTAGACGTTGTTGGGCCTCCAAGTGCAGAGCTTTGTAGGACAGTAGCAAATTTCCCTCAAGTGGATGACCTAAGGTTTATCAATCCGTGGGAGGCGTAGGATGAAGATGGTCTCTCTCTAACAACCCTGCAACCAAATAACAAAGAGTCTCTTGTGTCCCCAACACACCCAATACAATGGTAAATTGTATAGGTGCACTAGTTCGGCGAAGAGATGGTGATACAAGTGCAATATGGATGGTAGATGTAGGTTTTTGTAATCTGAAAATATAAAAACAGAAAGGTAGCAAGTGGTAAAAGTGAGCGAAAACGGTATTGCAATGCTAGGAAACAAGGCCTAGGGTTCATACTTTCACTAGTGCAAGTTCTCTCAACAATAGTAACATAATTGGATCATATAACTATCCCTCAACATGCAACAAAGAGTCACTCCAAAGTCACTAATAGCGGAGAACAAACGAAGAGATTATTATAGGGTACGAAACCACCTCAAACCTTTCTGATCGATCTATTCAAGAGTCCGTAGTAAAATAACACGAAGCTATTCTTTCCATTCAATCTATCCTAGAGTTCGTACTAGAATAACACCTCTAGACACAAATCAACCAAAACCCCAATGTCACCTAGATACTCCAATGTCACCTCAAGTATCCTTGGGTATTATTATACGATATGCATCACACAATCTCAGATTCATCTATTCATCCAACACAAAGAACTTCAAAGAGTGCCCCAAAGTTTCTACCAGAGAGTCAAGACGAAAACGTGTGCCAACCCAGCATAAGTTCACGAGGTCACATAACTCGCAAGTTGATCACCAAAACATACATCAAGTGGATCATGTGAATATCCCATTGTGACCACACATAAGCACATGCAAGACATACATCAAGTGTTCTCAAATCCTTAAAGACTCAATCCGAGAAGATAACTTCAAAGGGAAAACTCAATTCATCACAAGGAGATAGAGGGGGAGAAACATCATAAGATCCAACTATGATAGCAAAGCTCGCGATACATCAAGATCGTGCCGAATCAAGAACACAAGAGAGAGAGAGAGGGAGAGAGAGATCAAACACATAGCTACTAGTACATACCCTCAGCCCCGAGGGTGAACTACTCCCTCCTCGTCATGGAGAGCGCCGGGATGATGAAGATGGCCATCGGAGAGGGATTCCCCCCCTCCGGCAGGGTGCCGGAACATGCCTAGATTGGTTTTCGGTGGCTATGGTGGCTTGCAGTGGCGAAACTCCCGATCTAGGTTTCTTTCTGGAAGTTTGGGTACATATAAGAGGTGTTGGAGTTGGGAACAAGTCAGGGGGTCCCCGAGGCGGCCACGAGGTAGGGGCTCATCTAGGGGGGTAGGGTGCGCCCCCACCCTCGTGGGTGCCTCAGGACTCTTCTGGCCCATCTCCGGTACTCCGTGGGCTTCTTCTAGTCCAAAAATTATCTCGGTGAATTTTCAGGTCAATTGGACTCAGTTTGGTTTTTCCTTTTCTACAATACTCAAAAATAAGGAAAAAACAGAAACTGGCACTCGGCTCTAGGTTAATAGGTTAGTCCCAAAAATCATATAAAATAGCATATAAATGCATATAAAACACCCAAGGTTGGTAAAATAATAGCATGGAACAATAAAAAAATTATAGATACGTTGGAGACGTATCAACCCGCATATATCCTTTTCCGCGAACTGCAAAAGCCTTATGCGGGTCGGGATTTTGCGGGGTCTACTAGAGATGCTCTTATACCCTTCAATACAATCCATAGATTCATCAAAATAAGCACACAATGCAACAAAAACAGAATTTGTCAAAACAGAACAGCCAGTAGTAATCTGGACTTTGTCCATACTTCTGTGACTCCAAAAATTCTAAAAATTTAGGACAACATAGAAAATTTGTATATCAATCTTGTGTAAAAAAATTCAGAATTTTATCACACTTCTATGATTTTTAACAATTCTATTACTAGGTGTAAAAGTTTCTATTTTTCACCAAGATCAAATCAATTATCACCAAACATAATCCCAAAGGCGCAGACTAAGGCATAGCCTAGTGGTGGGAAGGGGCTGATGCCTTCCCACCCACCCAGGTTCAAGGCTTGGTACTTGCAATTTGGGTTTGTTGCACCAATTATGCTGTAGGGGGTTCCCTTACAGTCTTTCTATCAAAAAAACATAATCCCAAAGGCTTTACTTGGCACAAACACTAATTAAAACAAAAAAACACAATCATAACAGTACCATAATTGTGTGAACACTCAAGGATAGAAATAAAAAGGCAAAAATAAATTTTATTCATTGGGTTGCCTCCCAACAAGCGCTATCGTTTTATGTCCCTAGCTAGGCATTGATAATTTTGATGATGCTCGCAAGAAATACAAGAATTGAAACACAAAGAGAGCATCATAATACATCTGACAAACACATTTAAGTCTAACATACTTCTGATGCATAAGGATTTTATAAGCAAACAAATTATCAAGACAAGAAACATCTAACATATGAAAGTAGAGGAATAAAACATTGACGATCTCAACATAATAAGAGGTAATTTAGTAAAATGGTAATTTTGACAACCATATTTTCCTCTCTCATAATAATTACATGTAGGATCATAATCAAATTCAACAATATAACTATCACATAAAATATTATCTTCATGATCCACATGCATGCAAAGTTGACACTCTTCCAAAATAGTGGGATTATCATCAAATAAACTCATGACCTCTCCAAGCCCACTTTTATCAAAAATTTCATAAGACTGAACACTCTCCAAATATGTGGGATTATTTTTAGCTAATGTTGTAACTCTTCCAAACCCACTTTTAATATTATCGCAAGCATATTCATCATGAGATTTAATTTTTTTAAGATCATAAGAATCATTATCACCCAGTCATGATCATTGCAATAAGTAGTGGACATAACAAAACAAGCGTCCCCATCCTTGGGGTTTTGCATATCCCTAACGCAATTGACATTGATAGAATTTATAATAACATCATTGCAATCATGCTTTTCATTCAATGAGTATCATGAATCACTTTATAAATTTCTTCATTTAACACTTCATCACAATTTTCAGATTCATGAATCTCAAGCAAAACTTCATGAAGATAATCTAGTGAACTCAATTCAGTATCAACTGGTTCATCATAATTGGATCTTTTGAAAAGATTAGCAAGTGCATGAGGATCCATATCAATATATTTTTAGCAAGCGAAGATGCAACCAAATAGAAGGCACATGGCAACATAAGCAAAGAGGCAAACAAAAAAGAAGACAAATAAAAAGGCAAATATTTTTGTGTTTTTGTACAACGTTATAGAAGTGGGGGGATGAAAACGAGAGGCAAATGGAAAATAAAGTAAATTGCAAGGAGATGAGATTTGTCACTAGGAACCTGATAAATGTTGATGATGTCTCACCAACAATGGCGCCAGAAATTACTTTTGATGCGGCTTGAAACTGCGTCGATATTTCCACAAAGACAAAGGGATGATGCAGTACAACTACGGTAGGTGTTTCCCTCAGTTATGAAACTAAGGTATCAATCCAGTAGGAGAACCAAGCAACACTATGTAAACGGTACCTGCACACATAGAACAAATCCTCGCAACCCAACGCATAAGAGGGGTTGTCAATCCCTCCTCGGTAAGAAGATAGAATAATTTGTATGAGTTTGGATAAAAGGATCTGAATAAAACACGAAATAAAATAAGTAAAGAAAAGTGCAACAAGGTATTTTTGGGTTTTTGGGATAATAGATCTGAAAACAAATACGGCAAAAAATAGATCGGAAAGAAAATATGATAAAAGATAGGCCCGAGGGCCGTAGATTCCATTAGCGGCTTATCTCGAGAAAATAGCATATGGTGGGTAAAAAAATTACTGTTGAGCAATTGATAGAAGAACAAATAATTATGACAATATCCAAGGCAATGATCAATATATAGGCATCACGTCCAAGATTAGTAGGCTGAAACGATTCTCAATCTACTACTATTACTCCACACATCGACCGCTATCCAGCATGCATCTAGTGTATTAAGTTCAATCATGGAGAAACGGAGTAATGCAAAAAGACCGATGACATGATGTAGACAAGATCTATTCATGTAGGAATAGATCCCATCTTGTTATCCTTAATAGCAACGATACATACGTGCCTCGCTACCCCTTCTCTCATTGGGTGAGGACACCGTAAGATCGAACCCATCACAAAGCACCTCTTTCCATTGTAAGAAAAATCGATCTAGTTGGCCTAACTAAACGAAAGATTTGAAGAAGAAATACGAGGCTATAGATAATCATGCATATAAGAGATCAAAGAAGACTCAAATAATATTAAAGTCATTACATCAAATAGATCTCCAAGAGACCATTGTATTGAGAATCAAAAAGAGAGAAGAAGCCATCTATCTACTGCCTACGGACTCGTATGTCTATGGTGAACTACTCACGCATCATCGGAGAGGCACCAATGAGGATGATGAACCCCTCCGTGATCGTGTTAGATTGGATCTCGTGGTTCTGGAACTTGCGGCGGCTAGAATTGTGTTTCATCAACTCCCCTAGGGTTTGTAGAATATTTGGGTATTTATAGAGCTGAGAGGCGGTGGAGGAGACCCCCGTGGGCCCCACAACCCATCAAGGTGCTCTAGGGGCCTCTGGCGCGACCTGGTGTCTTGTGGGCCCCACGGGCCTCCCACCAGGTGCTTCCTTGACTCCCAAGTTGCCTTCTATTCCAAAAAAATCTTCAAAAAGTTTCACTGCGTTTGGACTCCGTATAGTACTGATATTCTGCGAAGTAAAAACAAGCAAAAAACAGCAACTGACACTAGGCACTATGTCAATAGGTTAGTCCCAAAAAATGATATAAATTGCTATAAAATAATTGTAAAACATTCAAGAATGATAACATAAGAGCATGAAACAATCAAAAAGTATAGATACGTTGGAGACGTATCAAGGGTGGACTTGCAACTAGGACAAAAAAGTGGCCCCACAATTACATCTCGGGGGTGAAGTCACAAATAGAGAAAAAAGTGTGTCACCGTTAGTTGGGTATCGAGAATGGACTTGCAACTAGGAAAAAAAGACCTGGTTGCATGCGACAGTGGACTTGCAACTTGAACAACAAAAAAGGCGGGCTCACAATTGCATGTCGGGGGTGAACTCATAAATGGAGAAAAAAGTGTGTCGCCCCTAGTTACATCTCGAGGGTGGACTTGCAACTAGGAACAACAGATTGAGTTGAATGTCGACAATGGACTTGCAACTTAAACAACAAAAAAGATGGGCCCGTAGTTACATGTCGGAGGTGGAGTTGCAACTGGGACAAAAAGGGTTGGACCCTTGTTGCATGTCGAGAGGGTGCATTTGCAACTAGGAAAAAAATGGACCAGACCCAGTTGTGTATTGAGGAATGAAATTGCAACTGGGAGACAAAAGGTGAGCGAATTGCATGTCAGGGATAGAGTTGCAACAAGGACAAAAAAGATCACTCGATGAAAATAACAAAATCACCTAATCCCTAGATAAAAAATAGGGCAAAAGGTGACAAAATTTATCTGAGGTTACTAATCGCATCATCACTTACTGTCATCTTCTTCATCACGAGGACAAACATTGAACCCCCAGTTGACTCCATTCTTGCTCGCGCTGGCTCTACTCAAATATAAGAGGGAATGAAAGAGAGACAGTGGCGAATGAAACTTAGGAGGCAATGATCAACTTGTACCTTCAAGTTATACCACATAGGCCAAAAAGGAACGTGACCCTGAGATCACGTCACGAAAATAGCCTAGAAAAATATGCATGTGCGAACAAGATGAGAAGTGGACACAAGACGAACGGCAAGACAAGGGACACACGTGACAAAACAACTCACAATCAAGATTTGCACAACATCTAAAATAAAATAGGCTGAACGATCAGGAAATTGGATGAGACATTTCTAAATATATTTAAAAAATCATAAATTAAAAAAAGAAATGAAAAAAAGAACTAAAAAATCAAAACATAAATTAAAAATCATGAACTTTTAAAATAAATGAAAAAGAAACAAACAAATTTAGTCAAGTTCGGTTGAGTTTTAGGTTAAGATGGACAGACATGCAACTTAGTCGGTTGATTTTAGGTTAAAAAAATGATATGTAACTAGGTTGAGTTGCGCGTAAACAAATGGACATACTCATAGATGAAAACAAAATAAGAATAAAAGATTTACAACAATCCTGGAACACTCAGAGCACTAGAATCCCTGCGTGGTGAGAAATAAAGTGTCTAACGGGAGTGACATAGAAAAACGACAAACACTTACAAAACAAAGGTTCGACACAGCGCACGTTACAAAAAAAATCCGGACAAGCACATCAATGCACTAGTGGGGCATAGTTTAAAAAACTGGACCGGACCGGCGGTTGAACCAGAAAAAACCGAAACCGACGACCTCAGTGGTTTTTAAGCTAATAAGACCGTTCTGCAATTAGACCGGAGAAAACCGATCGAACTGGTCGGTTTTTTGGAAAACCAGTGATAAAACCGGGCCATTGAACCGGATAAAATCAGAAATTTTTTTAATAGAAATTTGGAGAAGTGAAATTCAATCCCAGGATGTTTGAGCAGTGCGTGGGGCTTGCCCATGGCCCAATAACCAACTCGGCTGTGCTACTTTGTGGTCCACTACATAGAAATAATTTTATTTGACTATTCTTTCACTCTATATTAGCACATATATTACTCAACATATATTATTTTATTGCTTAAAAAACCAACAATCGAACCGGTGAACCAACGGTCCGACCGGTAAAAACCTAAACCGACAACCTTTCCGGTTCGGTTTTTTAAACTATGCACTGGGGTCAACAGAAAAATAAAAACAGTGACATACAACATAGCTAGAAAAGGCCTAAACAAACAACTAACTTGATACCTGGCCCAAAAAACAAAACCGGAACTGGCCTGGCAAAGTAGAACAGCCTAATGGGCGCGATACTGCGACATGAGACAACCGGCATAGAACAATGCGACGTGAGGCAACACGACAGATCACCAGGTGCGCAAATTTGGAAGAAAACAAACCAACGGTGGATGACTTAAATGTGAGACACTAATTGAGGAGTGCTCATTGCAAAAATCACTCACACCTTCTCAGGTTGTGATAAGTGACGTGTTGCATGTGCTATCTCTTAAACCGCATGTCCAAATCTAAAGCCGTTTTCACCGTTGGATTCCTCGCACCGAGATCTTTAAAACTAGGTCCCATGTTTATTGGTTTTGATGAACTTGTTTTTTATGAAAAAAACGGATGAAAAAACTAAACCGGGAGCACAGGTTTTTCCCTTTTCGAAAGAGACACGCTCGTGCCTCTCGCAGAAGCAAAACTGTGCCTATCGCGCAAGAAAAAAAAAAGAAAATATGTTTTTTTCGTTTCCGAGGAGGCATGGCCGTGCCTTTCGCGAAAACACAACCATGCCTTTCGCGGAAGCGAAACCATGCTACCTGGTCCTTCCCGGAGCACAATTTTTGACGATGAGCTAAGCTTACGTTGATCTTTCCTCATCATATCATTTAGCTTTGGACAGCTAGCTTGCTTTGGAGTTTGTGTCATACCCTTGGTTCCGTTAACCTTTCCCTTCATCATTGCTTTGACTTGATGTCATCGCCAATCTATTACATCTTCGTGGAGCCTCTCAACAAAATTTGTCATGATCATCATCAACATCTTCACTCCTTCCTGGATATCAATCGAATTCTTGATGCGAAATACCACCCTTGCCCCTCGATGATTTATGTTATCAACGACAATAACTTTATTGCCCTCCCTCTGACACAAAATTGTTCATGTTTTGTGTAGTACCTTGAGTTTATTTCTATTCAGATTGTTTTAGGATCTACCTTGGAATATTACCATCTTTTATGTCAAGAATGTCATGCGAATTTCACCATGTCTTGAGAATCCTTGATACATAGTGATACTTCTCACCATCACCATTATTACTTGTTCCTCGTGTTGTTTCTAACCGGAATACCGACAAATGCACTATGATGTGTAAAATTCAAAACTTCTAGCAACCCTATTGCTTTGAAGTTATTGGTCTACAGTTTCATTCTAAGTCTATTGCTTATTGAATCATCATTCGAACATTGATCGTGCTACCTGTTCTAGATTCCTGGGTGCACCCTTCTATCATTGTTCAGTTGTGTATGTTTCCCTCGAGCATACATCATTATATCATTTGAACCGACAAATGATATTTCCTTGTTCACATAATTGTGGGAATCCACCTTTTGTTAAATCTCGATGAATTACCGCTGATTCCATCAGCCACCTCCTCATCCTCTCGTTGGTTTACTGATGAACTCATGTTTCGGAACTCGCTTCCATGGTTCATTTCTCAAGGATCTTAAAATGTCTTTGCGTCAACTGTTGTTGCACCTTTCCTTCTCAGGCATCTAGAGTCTGAGATATCCTGACACCAATCAGATCTGAATCTCGGTCAGATATGATGGTTGGAACATATTTTCAAGAGTTACAACATTGGTCTTTATGTGACCCAGTAAGGTGATGGCATGCCTAGCACACCTGGCTGGAGGGCCTATTGTCATAGTTCTCCCTTTTAGCAATGTTAACCATTCTTCCATGAGGAAATTGAAAGACTTATTCTATAAGTTGTTCCTGATGAATCCATTGAGTATCCAAAGTCTGACCTTTGCTTGAAGACCATGTCAATGCTATTCCGAAGCATGTCTATGATACTCCGATTTTCAATAAGAGCATTTGAAGCACAATGCTAAATTCTCTTTATCAATTATCCAAACACCGTTGTATGGGTAATGTCATGAAATTTCTCTCCCCTTTCCTAAAGGGTTTTCTACGTTATATCCTGTCATGGCTATCATGCTCTACTTGTCCTTGGGAAGGATATACCCCTAAAATATGTGTTTAAACACATTTTCCTTTCCATTGATTTGTTCAAACTTTCTTGTAATCTACTTAACTGAGCAGTGGTAATTCCCTGCTTAGGTAAGCACCTCGCTGTACCACTCTGATAGTAAGACCATGTTTCTATTGTTAATAACATTTCATTAACCACCGATGGACGAGAACCTTGCCTATTGGTCCGCCTCGTTCAACGAGCAGGAAAATGGTTCTCTTCGTCCCTTGCCCTTGGTACCGGCATTGTTGCCGACATAACTGACAGGCTATCCTCTGACATGCCTTGCTTACATTATCATGCAAGATGTCGTCGCCCTTCCTACTTTTAACCCACATGGTGGGCCCATAACCCACAATTCCACATGATCGAAACCCGACTCTCATGTACACCCCCTGTTCCCAAGGTTGTTCCTCGCGCGTGGCCTCATATGTAATTCACGAGCCACCTTCATGTCTGATATCGGACACAATACTTATTCCCGTTGTTTTGACCCTCTCACGCCCTATAACAGGCATCGAACAATTGCCTGCCCGCTCGAAACTTCCCAGGTTACCTCCTTACTTTGCTCTCGATATTTTCTTAAGATTCGATTCGAGAGTTACTTTCCGCCACCTTCCTCGATGTTGTCGACCCGATAGTCAACCTTGCCGATGTCCGTTCTCCCAGAATGCCCACCCTTTAATCTTTCATAAGTACGATGGAGTTCCTGAAGAAAGGACGTCGATTTCATCATGATGACCTGAAGCCGAGAAATGAAGACATCAATGTATTGGACCGGCCTCTTCGAGAAGAGCACGCCAGGATGAGAAGACCCGCTAGATTCATTACCAAACCTTCCCCCTTTCACTACCTCTTAAATCTTGGGACGAGATTTCTTGTAGTGGAGGAGAATTGTGACGCCCGGATAATTAGGCTACAGTAATCCCATGTTAACGATGCCACATCACCACGGTTACTGTTGTTAATCTCGCGTTAGTTCAAAACCGATTCAAATTCAAAATTGAATTAAAGGCAAACAACAAAAGTTTTCAAACTTTAAAACTGAAATGTCTGGGTTGTGCCAAGTAATGCAAAGTTAATTGTGGTGAGGAAACCCCACTTTTATAAAATGTTTTAATACTCTAAAATGATTAAAACAGTAGTTGAAACGATTAAATAAGTGCCTTTGATATTTTATAAAATCATAAACTATTTTATTTTGAGGTGAAACTTTTTAGAATAGTGGGTTACTTTGAAACACTATTTTTGGAGCTAAGTGTATATTTTACTAAAACTAAAATAATTGGAAATAAAGTAAAACAGTAAAAAGTAGATAAACCAAAAAGAACATAAAAGTAGTAAAAAAACAAAAAAAAGAAACCCCCTAGCCAACTGGGCCAAACGGCCCAGCCGGCCAGCCCTCTAACCTAGCCAGCCCACCCACTCCGTTAACTCCCATGGGCGACCGAACCCAAACCCTAGCGCACCCCACTCCCCCACTCGTCCCACCCTGCGCGTCTCCCTCGCTCCCCCTGATCTGGATCGGGGGAAATGGTGCCCCGACACCGCCGCCTCATCCCTACGCCCTGTCGCCGGCAGGCGCCGCCCGTCTCCGCCGGCGCCTCCTCGTTGCCTCCCCACACTGCCTCCTCAACCCTCCTCCCCGACCGACCTCCTAGCGCCTCTGCTTCCTCCTGGCGCCGCCCCGCCATCGCCGCCTCGACCCCGACTCCGTCGCCCGAAGCCGTCCCGGACGCCGCCGGACTTCCCTATCTACGCGCGTCGTCCCCGTCCACCTCCTCGTTCCCCCGCTGCCCGAACCCCTGCAGCACCCCTGTGAGCCGCCGCCTCCCCTCCTCACTCCCTCTCTCCCGTCGTTGACCCCCCCTCACCGCGCACGTGCCTCGCTCGCGGCCGCGGCCACCGCCTCCGCGCCCCCCTCCCCGTGCGCACCCAGCGCCGCGCTTGCGCCCCCTGCCTCACCGTGTGGACGCGCCCGACATCGGCCTTGCGCCGTTCGCGCCCGCTCGCGCGGCCGTTAGCCGTCCATCGCGCATGTGCACCGCCCGCGCTCACCCTGTCTCGCTGTGCTGCCGCTCGCGGTCGTGCTCGCCGCGCGCCCTCCACCACGGCCCTCCGCTCCCTTGTCGGAGCTCGCGATCGATGCTGCTGCAGTGGTTGTGCTCCTCCAGCCCCTTGTCGCACCGCTGCACTACTCCCCTGCTGCTCCGCCCGGTGGCGGCCCGCCGGAGCTCCACGCCGGAGCGCCGGCACTCGGTCCCACCAGCCGCTCCACAGCGCCCTCCCGGGTAAAGCACCCGCACACCCGCAGCGCCCCTGCGCCTGTAACCTGCTAGCACCGGCGCCCGCTTTGGCCTTTGGCCCTATGACGAACGGGGCCCACGCCCTGAACAAAATAAAATAACAATAACAATAACAATAATAATAATAAATTAATAATAAAACTAATTAATTAATTATGTAAATAATTAACTTAATTAATCCTGTTTAGTTAGCTAATTAACTTAATTAACCTGTTTAGTTAACCTAATAACCTAATTAGTCTTTTAATCTGTTAGGTTAGTAAAACGGTGTATGACAAGGGGGCCCCACCCCCTGTCGACCAGTCAAAGTTTGATTGGTCAACTGGGACCCCTTGGACCCACATGGCAGCCCCTCTGGTACACTTATGTGTACCCAGAGCTGGGTGCACCTAGCAATTCACATTTATTTCGAATTAAAATAATCTGATAATTTTAGAAAATGAATTAAAACTTTAAAAATTAATATAAAATAAATCGTAGCTCGGATGAAAAAACTTTGTACATGAAAGTTGCTCAGAACGACGAGATGAACCCGGATACGCAACCCGTTCGTCCGCCACGCCTCCCTAGCATACTGAACACGCAACTTTCTCCCTCCGGTTCATCTGTCCAAAAACGCGAAACACAGGGAATACTTTCCCGGATGTTTTCCCCCTTCACCGGTACCACCTCGTACCGCGTTAGGGCACACCTAGCATCACGCTTTGTCATGTCATGCATCGTCATGCATTTGTTTGCATTATATTTATTGTTTCTTCCCCCTCTTCTCTCGCTAGACATCGAGACCGACGACGCTGCTACCCAGTACGAGTACGGTGTTGACGACCCCTCCCTCTTGCCAGAACAACTAGGCAAGCCCCCCCTTGATCACCAGATATCGCCTACTCTCCTCTATACTGCTTGCATTAGAGTAGTGTAGCATGTTACTGCTTTCCCTTAATCCTATCCTGATGCATAGCCTGTCATTGTTGTTACAACTGTTGTTACCTTTACCTGCAATCCTAATGCTTAGTATAGGATGCTAGTTTATCATCAGTGGCCCTTCATTCTTGTCCGTCTGCCATGCTATACTATCGGGCCGTGATCACTCGGGAGGTGATCACGGGTATATACTATATACTTTATATATGATACTTGAGGTGACTAAAGACGGGTCGGCTCGTAGGAGTACCCGCGAGTGATCCACGGATTGGGTCTGAAAGGACGTTTGTCCCGACGGCCCTCTGAGTGGATCTTTGTGGCGAAGCGACAGGGCAGGTTGAGACCACCTAGGAGAGAGGTGGGCCTGGCCCTGGTCGGCGTTTGCGGTTATTTCAAAATAACACGTTTAACAATATCTTGGTATTTGATCTGAGTCTGGCTATTGGCCTATACGCACTAACCATCTACGCGGGGACAGTTATGGGCACTCGACGTCGTGGTATCAGCCAAAGCCTTCGTGACGTCAGCAACTGAGCAGCGCACGCCGGATTGGACTGGAACGCCTGCTAGGCTAGGTCTGCTTCCGGCCGCCCACGCAACGTGCAGGTGTGCTAAGGGCGATGGGCCCAGACCCCTGGGCACTTAGGTTTAGACCGACGTGCTGACCTCTCTGTTGGTCTAGGTGGGGCTGCGACGTGTTGATCTTCCGAGGCCGGGCATGACCCAGGAAAGTGTGTCCAGCCAAATGGGATCGAGCGTGTTGGGTTATGTGGTGCACCCCTGCAGGGAAGTTAAACTATTCGAATAGCCGTGATCTTCGGTAACATGAAGACTTGGAGTTGTACCTTGACCTTATGACAACTAGAACCGGATACTTAATAAAACACACCCTTCCAAGTGCCAGATACAACCGGTGGTCGCTCTCTCACAGGGCGACGAGGGGAGGTCATCGGTTAGGATTATGCTATGCGATGCTACTGTGAACTTACCACCTACTCTCTTCTCCTGCTGCAAGATGGAGGTTACCAGAAGCGTAGTCTTCGAAAGGACTAGCTATCCCCCTCTTATTCCGGCATTCTGCAGTTCAGTCCACATATGATACCCTTATTCCATTTGATACCAATGCATACATATGTAGTGTAGCTCCTTGCTTGCGAGTACTTTGGATGAGTACTCACGGTTGCTTTTCTTCCCCTTTTCCCCTTTCCTATATCCGATTGCTGCAACCAGACGATGGAGCCCAGGAGCCAGATGCCACTATCGATGACGACTACTACTACTCGGGAGGTGCCTATTACTACGTGCAGCCCGCTGACGGCGACCAGGAGTAGTTTAGGAGGATCCTAGGCAGGAGGCCTGCGCCTCTTTCGATCTGTATCCCAGTTTGTGCTAGCCTTCTTTACGCAAACTTGTTTAACTTATGTCTGTACTCAGATATTGTTGCTTCCGCTGACTCGTCTATGATCGAGCTCTTGTATTCGAGCCCTCGAGACCCCTGGCTTGTAATATGATATCTTCCCGTGATACCTTCCCGTGAGTCCCTGATCTTGATCGTACACGTTTGCGTGTATGATTAGTGTACGATTGAATCGGGGGCGTCACAAATAGCATGTCGGGAGTGGAGTTGCAACTGAGACAAAAATGCCTTCCTCCATCCCAATGTTGAGTGTTGAGGGTTGATGTGGCTTGAAATTGCGTCGGTATTTCCCCAAAGAGGAAGGGATGATGCAATACAGCCACGGTAGGTATTTCCCTTAGATATGAAACCAAGTTATCAATCCAGTAGGAGAACCAAGCAACACTATGTAAACGGTACCTGCACACAAAGAACAAATCCTCGCAACCCAATTTGTAAGAGGGATTGTCAATCCCTCCTCGGTAAAAAGATAGATTAATTTGTATGAGTTTGGATAAATAGATCTGAATAAAACACAAAACAAAATCAGTAAAGAAAAAGTGCAGCAAGGTATTTTTGGTTTTTTGGAATAATAGATCTGAAAACAAATACGACAAAAAATAGTCCAAAAAGCAAATATGATAAAAGATAGACCCGATGGCTCTAGATTTCACTAGTGGCTTCTCTGGAGAAAATAACACACGGTGGGTAAACAAATTACTGTTGGGCAATTTATAGAAGAAAAAGTAATTATGATAATCAATATATAGGCATCACATCCAAAATTAATAGACCGAAACGATTCTGCATCTACTACTATTACTCCACAGATCGACCGCCATCCAGCATGCATCTAGTGTATTAAGTTCATGGAGAAACAGAGTAATGCAATAAGAACGATGACATGATGTAGACAAGATCTATTCATGTAGGAATATATCCCATCTTGTTATCCTTAATAGCAACGATACATACGTGCCTCGCTAGCCCTTCTGTCACTGGGTGAGGACACCGTAAGATCGAACCCATCACAAAGCACCTGTTCTCATTGCAAGAAAAATCGATCTAGTTGGCCTAACTAAACCAAAGATTCAAAAAGGAAATACGAGGCTATAAATAATCATGCATATAAGAGATCAAAGAAGACTCAAATAATATTAACTCGAACTTCATCGGATCCCAACAAACACACTGGAGAAAGTCATTACATCAAGTAGATCTCCAAGAGAACATTGTATTGAGAATCTAAAAGAGAGAAGAAGCCATCTAGCTACTGCCTACGAGCCCGTAGGTGTATGTTGAAGTACTCACGCATCATCGGAGAGGCACCAATGAGGATGATGAACCCCTCCGTGATCGTGTTAGATTGGATCTCGTGGTTCTGGAACTTGCTACGGCTGAAATTTTGTTTCGTCAACTCTCCTAGGGTTTCTGGAACATTTGGGTATTTATAGAGCTGAGAGGCAGTGGAGGAGACCCATGTGGGCCCCATAACCCATCTGGGCACGCCAGGGGCCTCTGGCGCGCCCTGGTGTGTTGTGGGCCCCACGGGCCTCCCCCCTAGGTACTTCCTTGGCTCCCAAGTTGTCTTTTGGTCCAAAAGAATCTCCAAAAAGTTTCACTGCATTTGGACTCCGTTTGGTACTGATATTCTGAGAAGTAAAAAACAAGCAAAAACAGCAACTGGCACTGGGCACTATGTCAATAGGTTAGTCCCAAAAATGATATAAAATTGCTATAAAATGATTGTAAAACATCCAAGAATGATAATATAATAACATGGAACAATAAAAAAATTATAGATACGTTGGAGACGTATCAACATCCCCAAGCTTAATTCCTGCTCCTCCTCGAGTAGGTAAATGATAAAAATAGAATTTTTGATGTGGAATGCCATCTAGCATGTTCATCACATATTCTTTTCTTTTGTAGCATGTACATTTGGACTTTTAGATGATTCAAAGCAATAGTCTAGTTTTGACATGAAGACTTCAATGCTGAAGCATATCAACAAGCAACCATGACTTTCAAAATATCAACACAAAAGAAAGTTATCCCTAGCCCATCATGCTCAATCATTGATCCATTCACGAAACACACTCGAATATTTGCTACATCCTATGCTCAACTACGATCATACTGCTCCCTAATTGGTGCTTTATAAGAGAAGATGGCAACTCGAAATAAAAATAAAAATTACATAAAAGTAAATAGATAGGCACTTCGCAGAGGGAAGCAGAGATTTGTAGAGGTGCCAGAGCTCAAAGCAAAAATTAAGAGATAAAAATATTGAGAGGCATGCTTTTCCCGTCAACAAAAAAGACTGAGTAATTCCCAACACTTTCCATGCTAGATATATCATAAGCGGTTCCCAAACATAAAATAAAGTGTGTTCCTTTTTCCACCATACTTTCACACTCCACGGCTAGCCATATCCACGGGTACTGTCCATACCAACACTTTCCAAGGGAATTATTATTTAACAACATAAATTAAGTTTCTATTTCATTTCAGGAATTTGCATCCCTATTACCACCACACTCTCATGCAATAACAAGTGAATAAACACCTATCTTGAGAATAACACATCTAGCACGGAAAATATTGGCCACCCCCTGCCACTTCATGAGCGGTACAGGCACACAAAAAGGAAATTCAATTTGATAATTAGATTTGGCACATACAAATTTACTTAGAACGACACGGAAATACCCCATATAGGTAGGTATGGTGGACTCATATGGAAAAACTGGGATTAAGAATTTTGGATGCACAACTAGCATTTCTACTTAGTACAAGTGGAGGCTAGCAAAAAGATTGAGAAGCAACCAACAAAGAAACGAAAAATTCTCATAAACGAGCAATAAGCATAACTAACACCGGATAATGCACCACAAGTAGGATGTAATTTCATTGCATTACTATTGACTTCGTGCTTGCATAGAGAATCACAAACATTAACACCAATATTCTTACTAAAGCATAATTACTCACCAACATGACTCACATATTACTATCATCACATCTCAAAACTATTACAAAGAATCAAGTTTATTTTGTCCTATGATCTTCATGAAAGTTTTTATTATATCCCTCTTGAATATCTATCACTTCGAGACTAATGTCATATGTTGCAATTGCTTTTGACAAGCTCAAACAAATTTAAGTGATGAACATGAGGATAAAGATTTTCATCTCTCAAAATAATATAAGTGAAGCATGAGATAATTTCTTCAAAAATTTTACTAACTCTGAAATAAATCTAAGTGAACCATGAGAGTGTTTCTTCAAAAATACTAAAGCACACCGTGCTCAAAAAGATATAAGTGAAGCACTAGAGCAATTCCATGGCTCAAAAAATTTAAGTGAAGCACATAGAGCAAATCTAACAAATCATAGCATAATTTTGCCTCTCTCAAATAGTTGTGTCCAGCAAGGATACTTGTGACAAACTAAAAAGCGAAACAAGCAAAGACTCATATAATACAAGATGCTCAAAGAAAAACTCATGATATGTGACGAATAAAAATATAGCTCCATGTAAAATTACCGATGGTCGTCAGAAGAAAGAGGGGATGCCTTTTGGGCCATCCTCAAGCTTAGTTCCTTGGTTCTCCTTGAATACTAACTTGGGGTGCCATGGGCATCCCCAAGCTTAGGCTCTTTTCACTCCTTATTCCTTCATCCATGGCAATCTCACCCAAAACTTGAAAATACCAATCATACAAAACTTAACAAAACCTTCGTGAGATCCGTTAGTATAATAAAGAAAATCACTACTCTAAGTATTGCTGCAAACCCATTCATATTTTATTATTGCATTATACCTACTGTATTATAACTTCTCCATGTCTTAGAGCATCTTTAGCAGACCCTGCATCTTGCCGTGACCCGCAAAATAACCGTCAAAATATGGGTCAGCGCGGAAATCCTGCCCGACCAGACACCGCAAACGCGTCCGACCTATAATTTTTTTTGCGGGGCGTGGCAAAAAATCTCCCCGACCTCTAGATTCACGGGGTGGGAGGCCGACTCGAGCTCGTCCCCTATCCACAGCGAGATTCGGCGCGAGGGAAATTTTAGCGCGGCCGTCTCCCCCACCCTCCGCCACCATTGCCCCCGCCATCGCCCGCTCCGGTGAATCTTCCCCCGCAGTCCTTCGCCGCCATGGATGACTCCCCATCGTACCCCGTCACCGTCGAGGTCACGCATGCTCAATCCCCTCTGGTGGATGTCGTCGTCGGTCATGTTGGCCCCGCTGTCACCCAAGGCAACATGGTCGTGCAGGGTGGGAATCCGACTGCCCCCACCAGGAAGGCATGTGCTCTGGGCGTTAACGCTGCTGCGCGATCCCGGCCGGCGGCGAAGAAGGTCGGCAAGGTCTTGGGCGTAAAGTGGAAGAACATTCCGGCTTCAAAGAAGCCGGCTCCTTCATCCACCCCCTCTGCCCTTGCAAGAGGTTCCCCGGCGATGCCGCTCAACGGCGCTGCTTCCACTGCAAGCGAGGTGTTTGACCAAATGGCCGGAAGGTATGCCTCTTCGGCCCCTTCAACTTTCTTTGCTTTTCGCCATTTGCGGTAGCTCGTGACTTGTTATCGTTCACTATAGCGGTGGTTCGAACAATGCCACTATCGAGTTTGTGAACTGTTGGACACCAATGCCGTTGACATCGATCAATCCCCGTTCGCTGCATTCGATTACAATGAAACGGAGAGCGGCATGGATGATCACGGTGGTGAAGAAGAAGTGGAGGAGATAGATGAGGGGGCGTATGAGCAATCGCAAACCAGAAAAATCCAGAGATCAAAGAACTACACGATCTTGGAAGATCAAATCTTGATCAAGGCCTGGAGTGCGGTGTCTCTTGATGCTTGCACGGATACTTCTGAAGCTGCCAAGAGGTATTGTCAAAGGATCGAAGATCAATACTTCTACATGATGTCAAAGTATCCCAATAGGACTCCACGCACCTTTCGGTCACTCCAAGGTCGTTGGGACGTGATCAAGCCGATTTGTAGCTGTTGGGATGCTTGCTTGAAACAAGTTCACAATGCCCCCCCCCCCGAGTGGAACCGTGGAATCCGACTATGTGATTTCACGTTCCAAGTGATGCAAATCATTTGTAGCATTTAAAGTGATTGCATAATTTGACATTGTTTTAATTGTGTAGGACAAAATTGCCCAACAAAGATACAAAGACATGGAAGCTTCGGAAGGCAAATTCTTTAAACTAGAGCATTGTTGGGACCCGCTCAAAGAGTGTGAAAAGTGGAAGTTGATTGACAAAGAATCCCCATCGAAGAGAGGTTCACTTACAAACATGGATGAAGATGAGGATGATGATGGCCCAAGAAACTTGAACAAGCCCGATGGTGACAAGAAGACTAAGGAGAAGATGAAGAGAGAGCACGAAGCGTCGAGCTTGAGGGACAAGATTGATGCCATGGTGCAATCAAATGAGTTGATGTTAGCGAAGACGTTGGAGATTAAGAAAGAGTTGGCTGAGAAGAAGTCACATGAGAAGCAAGAAAAATGGCAATTGCTGAAGGACGAGGGGCTTTGCAAAGCGGCCATTGAGGAGATAAGAGCATGTGCCGCTGGAAACAAAGCCATGTACAAGTTGCTTGACGAAGAGAACAAGATCATGACATTTAACCACAATGACATGGACGACCTCACCAAAGAATGGCATGATATGGCATGAAGAGAAATCTTGAAGAGGAGAATGGTTGCGTCAGCCAGTGCGTGTTACAATGCCGGAGATGTTTTCTCAACGGGGTTTGGAACAAATGTCGCCGATGCGTTCAGTGCACCAGCCGATGATTTCGGTGCGGGAGTTGGAACAAGCTCCGGAGGTGGACTCGGTGGTCCCGATGACCTCCATGGAATCGATGGCGGGGAGTGAAGATCAACCACCATGATGCCGGACGTGGTTGTCACTTTTGCAAGACCCCCTTTTGCGTTTGTCCTACAAAACTAAGCTTTTATTTGCGTGTGAACTGTGTTCTATTGTTTGAATTTGAACTCATTTTTTCGAATCGATGTCAAATTCGATAATTGGGCGTCTTCGGTTTGCAGGTCGACGCGGCGGTGCCCAAGCAAACCCCGCGTAGCCGACCCGTAAAAGAGCATATTCAACGAATATCCTTTTTATGGTCCATTTTCGCGGGGTCTGCGTCTGACATCGCCCGCGCCGGCCTGTGATGTCTACTACACAACCTTCTTCTTGTAGACGTTGTTGGGCCTCCAAGTGCTGAGGTTTGTAGGACAGTAGCAAATTTCCCTCAAGTGGATGACCTAAGGTTTATCAATCCATGGGAGGCGTAGGATGAAGATGGTCTCTCTCAAACAACCCTGCAACCAAATAACAAAGAGTCTCTTGTGTCCCCAACACACCCAATACAATGGTAAATTGTATAGGTGCACTAGTTCGGCGAAGAGATGGTGATACAAGTGCAATATGGATGGCAGATGTAGGTTTTTGTAATCTGAAAATATAAAAACAGCAAGGTAGCAAGTGGTAAAAGTGAGCAAAAACGGTATTGCAATGCTAGGAAACAAGGCCTAGGGTTCATACTTTCACTAGTGCAAGTTCTCTCAACAATAGTAACATAATTGGATCATATAACTATCCCTCAACATGCAACAAAGAGTCACTCCAAAGTCACTAATAGCAGAGAACAAACGAAGAGATTATTATAGGGTACGAAACCGCCAAAAAGTTATCCTTTCTGATCGATCTATTCAAGAGTCCGTAGTAAAATTGTTGGGTTTCGTAGTAATTTCAAAAATTTTCCTACGCACACGCAAGATCATGTGATGCATAGCAACGAGAGGGGAGAGTGTTGTCTACGTACCCACGCAGACCGACTGCGGAAGCGTTGACGCAACGTAGAGGAAGTAGTCGTACGTCTTCACGATCCAACCGATCAAGTACGGAAACTACGGCACCTCCGAGTTCGAGCACACGTTCAGCTCGATGACGATCCCCGGACTCCGATCCAGCAAAGTGTCGGGGGAAGAGTTCGGTCAGCACGACGGCGTGGTGACGATCTTAATGCACTACAGCAGCAGGGCTTCGCCTAAACTCCGCTACAGTATTATCGAGGAATATGGTGGCTGGGGCACCGCACACGGCTAAGGAATAGATCACGTGGATCAACTTGTGTGTTCTAGGGTGACTCTACCTCAGTATATAAAGGACCAAAGGGGGGAGGCTGGCCGGCCACAAGGGGCGCGCCAGGAGAGTCCTACTCCCTCTGGGAGTAGGACCCCCCCCCCAATCCTAGTTGGAATAGGATTCGCGGAGGGGGAAAAGAGAGAGAGGGGGCCGGCCACCTCTCCTAGTCCTAATAGGACTAGGGGAAGGGGGAGGCGCGCAGCCCATGTAGGGCTGCCTCTTCTCTTTTCCACTAAGGCCCATCATGGCCCATTTAGCTCCCGGGGGGTTCCGGTAACCTTCCCGGTACTCCGGTAAAATCCCGATTTCACCCGGAACACTTCTGATATCCAAACATAGGCTTCCAATATATCAATCTTTATGTCTCGACCATTTCGAGACTCCTCGTCATGTCTGTGATCATATCCGGGACTCCGAACAACCTTCGGTACATCAAAATGCATAAACTCATAATATAACTGTCATCGTAACCTTAAGCGTGCGGACCCTACGGGTTCGAGAACAATGTAGACATGACCGAGACACGTCTCCGGTCAATAACCAATAGCGGGACCTGGATGCCCATATTGGCTCCTACATATTCTACGAAGATCTTTATCGGTCAGACCGCATAACAACATACGTTGTTCCCTTTGTCATCGGTATGTTACTTGCCCGAGATTCGATCGTCGGTATTCCTATACCTAGTTCAATCCCGTTACCGGCAAGTCTCTTTACTCGTTCCGTAATACATCATCTCGCAACTACCTCATTAGTTGCAATGCTTGCAAGGCTTATGTGATGTGCATTACCGAGAGGGCCCAGAGATACCTCTCCGACTATCGGAGTGACACATCCTAATCTCGAAATACGCCAACCCAACATCTACCTTCGGAGACACCTGTAATGCTCCTTTATAATCACCCAGTAACGTTGTGACGTTTGGTAGCACCCAAAGTGTTCCTCCGGCAAACGGGAGTTGCATAATCTCATAGTCATAGGAACATGTATAAGTCATGAAGAAAGCAATAGCAACATACTAAACGATCGGGTGCTAAGCTAATGGAATGGGTCATGTCAATCAGATCATTCTCTTAATGATGTGATCCCGTTAATCAAATAACAACTCATTGTTCATGGTTAGGAAACATAACCATCTTTGATTAACGAGCTAGTCAAGTAGAGGCATACTAGTGACACTTTGTTTGTCTATGTATTCACACATGTATTATGTTTCCGGTTAATACAATTCTAGCATGAATAATAAACATTTATCATGATTATAAGGAAATAAATAATAACTTTATTATTGCCTCTAGGGCATATTTCCTTCAGTCTCCCACTTGCACTAGAGTCAACAATCTAGATTATACAGTAATGATTCTAACACCCATGGAGCCTTGGTGCTGATCATGTTTTGCTCGTGGAAGAGGCTTAGTCAATGGGTCTGCAACATTCAGATCCGTATGTATCTTGCAGATCTCTATGTCTCCCACCTGGACTAGATCCCGGATGGAATTGAAGCGTCTCTTGATGTGCTTGGTTCTCTTGTGAAATCTGGATTCCTTTGCCAAGGCAATTGCACCAGTATTGTCACAAAAGATTTTCATTGGACCCGATGCACTAGGTATGACACCTAGATCGGATATGAACTCCTTCATCCAGACTCCTTCATTTGCTGCTTCCGAAGCAGCTATGTACTCCGCTTCACATGTAGATCCCGCTACAACGCTTTGTTTAGAACTGCACCAACTGACAGCTCCACCGTTTAATGTAAATACGTATACGGTTTGCGATTTAGAATCGTCCGGATCAGTGTCAAAGCTTGCATTAACGTAACCTTTTACGACGAGCTCTTTTTCACCTCCATATACGAGAAGGATATCCATAGTCCTTTTCAGGTATTTCAGGATGTTCTTGACCGCTGTCCAGTGATCCACTCCTGGATTACTTTGGTACCTCCCTGCTAGACTTATAGCAAGGCACACATCAGGTCTGGTACACAGCATTGCATACATGATAGATCCTATTGCTGATGCATAGGGAACATCTTTCATATTCTCTCTATCTTCTGCAGTGGTCGGGCATTGAGTCTTACTCAACTTCACACCTTGTAACACAGGCAAGAACCCTTTCTTCGCTTGATCCATTTTGAACTTTTTCAAAATTTGTCAAGGTATGTTGTTTGTGAAAGTCCAATTAAGCGTCTTGATCTATCTCTATAGATCTTAATGCCTAATATGTAAGCAGCTTCACCAAGGTATTTCATTGAAAAACTCTTATTCAAGTATCCCTTTATGCTATCCAGAAATTCTATATCATTTCCAATTAATAATATGTCATCTACATATAATATCAGAAATGCCACAGAGCTCCCACTCACTTTCTTGTAAATACAAGCTTCTCCAAAAGTCTGTATAAAACCAAATGCTTTGATCACACTATCAAAACGTTTATTCCAACTCTGAGAGGCTTGCACCAGTCCATAAATGGATCGCTGGAGCTTGCACACTTTGTTAGCTCCCTTTGGATCGACAAAACCTTCTGGTTGCATCATATACAACTCTTCTTCCAGAAATCCATTCAGGAATGCAGTTTTGACATCCATCTGCCAAATTTCATAATCATAAAATGCGGCAATTGCTAACATGATTCGGACAGACTTAAGCATCGCTATGGGTGAGAAGGTCTCATCGTAGTCAATCCCTTGAATCATGCCGAAAACCTTTTGCGACAAGTCGAGCTTTGTAGACAGTAATATTACCGTCAGCGTCAGTCTTCTTCTTGAAGATCCATTTATTCTCAATTGCTTGCCGATCATCGGGCAAGTCAACCAAAGTCCATACTTTGTTCTCATACATGGATCCCATCTCAGATTTCATGGCTTCAAGCCACTTTGCGGAATCTGGGCTCACCATTGCTTCTTCATAGTTCGTAGGTTCATCATGATCAAGCATCATGACTTCCAGAACGGGATTACCGTACCACTCTGGCGCGAATCTTACTCTGGTTGATCTACGAGGTTCAGTAGTATCTTGTTCTGAAGTTTCATGATCATTATCATTAACTTCCTCACTAACTGGTGTAGGTGTCACAGGAACAGTTTTCTGTGATGTACTACTTTCCAATAAGGGAGCAGGTACAGTTACCTCGTCAAGTTCTACTTTCCTCCCACTCACTTCTTTCGAGAGAAACTCCTTCTCTAGAAAGTTTCCGAATTTAGCAACAAAAGTCTTGCCTTCGGATCTGTGATAGAAGGTGTATCCAATAGTTTCCTTTGGATATCCTATGAAGACACATTTTTCCGATTTGGGTTCGAGCTTATCAGGTTGAAACTTTTTCACATAAGCATCGCAGCCCAAACTTTCAGAAACGACAACTTTGGTTTATTGCCAAACCACAGTTCATAAGGCGTCGTCTCAACGGATTTTGATGGTGCCCTATTTAACGTGAATGCGGCCGTCTCTAGAGCGTATCCCCAAAATGATAGCGGTAAATCAGTAACAGACATCATAGATCGCACCATATCTAGTAAAGTACGATTACGACATTCGGACACACCATTACGCTGAGGTGTTCCGGGTGGCGTGAGTTGCGAAACTATTCCACAATTTTTCAAATGTACACCAAACTCGTAACTCAAATATTCTCCTCCACGATCAGATCATAGAAACTTTATTTTCTTGTTACGATGATTTTCAACTTCACTCTGAAATTCTTTGAACTTTTCAAATGTTTCAGACTTATGTTTCATTAAGTAGATATACCCATATCTGCTTAAATCATCTGTGAAGGTGAGAAAATAACGATATCCGCCACGAGCCTCAATATTCATCGGACCACATACATCTGTATGTATGATTTCCAACAAATCTGTTGCTCTCTCCATAGTACCGGAGAACGGTGTTTTGGTCATCTTGCCCATGAGGCACGGTTCGCAAGTACCAAGTGATTCATAATCAAGTGGTTCCAAAAGTCCATCAGTATGGAGTTTCTTCATGCGCTTTACACCGATATGACCTAAACGGCAGTGCCACAAATAAGTTGCACTCTCATTATCAACTCTGCATCTTTTGGCTTCAACATTATGAATATGTGTGTTACTACTATCGAGATTCAACAAGAATAGACCACTCTTTAAGGGTGCATGACCATAAAAGATATTACTCATATAAATAGAACAACCATTATTCTCTGATTTAAATGAATAACCATCTCGCATTAAACAAGATCCAGATATAATGTTCATGCTCAATGCTGGCACCAAATAACAATTATTTAGGTCTAATATTAATCCCGAAGGTAGATGTAGAGGTAGCGTGCCGACCGCGATCACATCGACTTTGGAACCATTTCCTGCGCGCATCGTCACCTCGTCCTTAGCCAATCTTCGCTTAATCCGTAGCCCCTGTTTTGAGTTGCAAATATTAGCAACAGAACCAGTATCAAATACCCAGGTGCTACTGCGAGCATTAGTAAGGTACACATCAATAACATGTATATCACATATACCTTTGTTCACCTTGCCATCCTTCTTATCCGCCAAATACTTGGGGCAGTTCCGCTTCCAGTGACCAGTCTGCTTGCAGTAGAAGCACTCAGTTTCAGGCTTAGGTCCAGACTTGGGTTTCTTCTCTTGAGCAGCAACTGGCTTGCCGTTCTTCTTGAAGTTCCCCTTCTTCTTTCCTTTGCCCTTTTTCTTGAAACTAGTGGTCTTGTTGACCATCAACACTTGATGCTCCTTCTTGATTTCTACCTCCGCAGCTTTCAGCATCGCGAAGAGCTCGGGAATAGTCTTGTTCATCCCTTGCATATTATAGTTCATCACGAAGCTCTTGTAGCTTGGTGGCAGTGATTGAAGAATTTTGTCAATGACGCAATCATCTGGAAGATTAACTCCCAATTGAATCAAGTGATTATTATACCCAGACATTTTGAGTATATGCTCACTAACAGAACTGTTCTCCTCCATCTTGCAGCTATAGAACTTATTGGAGACTTCATATCTCTCAATCCGGGCATTTGCTTGAAATATTAACTTCAACTCCTGGAACATCTCATATGCTCCATGACGTTCAAAACGTCGTTGAAGTCCCGATTCTAAGCCGTAAAGCATGGCACACTGAACTATCGAGTAGTCATCAGCTTTGCTCTGCCAGACGTTCATAACATCCGGCGTTGCTCCTGCAGCAGGCCTGGCACCCAGCGGTGCTTCCAGGACGTAATTCTTCTGTGCAGCAATGAGGATAATTCTGAAGTTACGGACCCAGTCCGTGTAATTGCTACCATCATCTTTCAACTTTGCTTTCTCAAGGAACGCATTAAAATTCAACGGAACAACAGCACGAGCCATCTATCTACAATCAACATAAACAAGCAAGATACTATCAGGTACTAAGTTCATGATAAATTTAAGTTCAATTAATAATATTACTTAAGAACTCCCACTTAGATAGACATCCCTCTAATCCTCTAAGTGATCACGTGATCCAAATCAACTAAACCATGTCCGATCATCACGTGAGATGGAGTAGTTTCATCGGTGAACATCATTATGTTGATCATATCTACTATATGATTCATGCTCGACCTTTCGATCTCCGTGTTCCGAGGCCATATCTGTATATGCTTGGCTCGTCAAGTATAACCTGAGTATTCCGAGTGTGCAACTGTTTTGCACCCGTTGTATTTGAACGTAGAACCTATCACACCCGATCATCACGTGGTGTCTCAGCACGAAGAACTTTCGCAACGGTGCATACTCAGGGAGAACACTTCTTGATAATTTAGTGAGAGATCATCTTATAATGCTACCGTCAATCAAAGCAAGATAAGATGCATAAAAGGATAAACATCACATGCAATCAATATAAGTGATATGATATGGCCATCATCATCTTGTGCTTGTGATCTCCATCTCCGAAGCACCGTCGTGATCACCATCGTCACCGGCGCGACACCTTGATCTCCATCGTAGCATCGTTGTTGTCTCGCCAATCTTATGCTTCCACGACTATCACTACCGTTTAGTAATAAAGTAAAGCATTACATCGTGATTGCATTGCATACAATAAAACGACAACCATAAGGCTCCTGCCAGTTGCCGATAACTCGGTTACAAAACATGATCATCTCATACAATAAAATTCAGCATCATGCCTTGACCATATCACATCACAACATGCCCTGCAAAAACAAGTTAGACGTCCTCTACTTTGTTGTTGCAAGTTTTTACGTGGCTGCTACGGGCTTAAGTAAGAACCAATCTCACCTACGCATCAAAACCAGAACGATAGTTTGTCAAATAGACTCCGTTTTAACCTTCGCAAGGACCGGGCGTAGCCATACTCGGTTCAACTAAAGTTGGAGAGACAGTCGCCCGCAAGCCACCTATGTGCAAAGCACGTCGGGGGAACCGGTCTCGCGTAAGCGTACGCGTAATGTTGGTCCGGGTCGTCTCGTCCAACAATGCCGCCGAACCAAAGTATGACATGCTGGTAGGCAGTATGACTTATATCGCCCACAACTCACTTGTGTTCTACTCGTGCTTATAACATCAACATAAATAACCTAGGCTCGGATGCCACTGTTGGGTTTCGTAGTAATTTCAAAAATTTTCCTACGCACACGCACGATCATGTGATGCATAGCAACGAGAGGGGAGAGTGTTGTCTACGTACCCACGCAGACCGACTGCGGAAGCGTTGACGCAACGTAGAGGAAGTAGTCGTACGTCTTCACGATCCAACCGATCAAGTACCGAAACTACGGCACCTCCGAGTTCGAGCACACGTTCAGCTCGATGACGATCCCCGGACTCCGATCCAGCAAAGTGTCGGGGGAAGAGTTCCGTCAGCACGACGGCGTGGTGACGATCTTGATGCACTACAGCAGCAGGGCTTCGCCTAAACTCCGCTACAGTATTATCGAGGAATATGGTGGCTGGGGCACCGCACACGGCTAAGGAATAGATCACGTGGATCAACTTGTGTGTTCTAGGGTGCCTCTACCTCAGTATATAAAGGACCAAAGGGGGGAGGCTGGCCGGCCACAAGGGGCGCGCCAGGAGAGTCCTACTCCCTCTAGGAGTAGGATTCCCCCCCAATCCTAGTTGGAATAGGATTCGCGGAGGGGGAAAAGAGAGAGAGGGGGCCGGACACCTCTCCTAGTCCTAATAGGACTAGGGGAAGGGGGAGGCGCGCAGCCCATGTAGGGCTGCCTCTTCTCTTTTCCACTAAGGCCCATCATGGCCCATTTAGCTCCCGGGGGGTTCCGGTAACCTTCCCGGTACTCCGGTAAAATCCCGATTTCACCCGGAACACTTCCGATATCCAAACATAGGCTTCCAATATATCAATCTTTATGTCTCGACCATTTCGAGACTCCTCGTCATGTCCGTGATCATATCCGGGACTCCGAACAACCTTCGGTACATCAAAATGCATAAACTCATAATATAACTGTCATCATAACCTTAAGCGTGCGGACCCTACGGGTTTGAGAACAATGTAGACATGACCGAGACACGTCTCCGGTCAATAACAATAGCAGGACTTGGATGCCCATATTGGCTCCTACATATTCTACGAAGATCTTTATCGGTCAGACCGCATAACAACATACGTTGTTCCCTTTGTCATCGGTATGTTACTTGCCTGAGATTCGATCGTCGGTATTCCTATACCTAGTTTAATCTCATTACCGGCAAGTCTCTTTACTCGTTCTGTAATACATCATCTCGCAACTACCTCATTAGTTGCAATGCTTGCAAGGCTTATGTGATGTGCATTACCGAGAGGGCCCAGAGATACCTCTCCGACAATCGGAGTGACAAATCCTAATCTCGAAATATGCCGACCCAACATCTACCTTTGGAGACACCTGTAATGCTCCTTTATAATCACCCAGTAATGTTGTGACGTTTGGTAGCACCCAAAGTGTTCCTCCGGCAAACGGGAGTTGCATAATCTCATAGTCATAGGAACATGTATAAGTCATGAAGAAAGCAATAGCAACATACTAAACGATCGGGTGCTAAGATAATGGAATGGGTCATGTCAATCAGATCATTCTCTTAATGATGTGATCCCGTTAATCAAATAACAACTCATTGTTCATGGTTAGGAAACATAACCATCTTTGATTAATGAGCTAGTCAAGTAGAGGCATACTAGTGACACTTTGTTTGTCTATGTATTCACACATGTATTATGTTTCCGGTTAATACAATTCTAGCATGAATAATAAACATTTATCATGATTATAAGGAAATAAATAATAACTTTATTATTGCCTCTAGGGCATATTTCCTTCAAAAATAACACGAAGCTATTCTTTCCGTTCAATCTATCCTAGAGTTCGTACTAGAATAACACCTCTAGACACAAATCAACCAAAACCCCAATGTCACCTAGATACTCTAATGTCACCTCAAGTATCCTTGGGTATTATTATACGATATGCATCACACAATATCAGATTCATCTATTCATCCAACACAAAGAACTTCAAAGAGTGCCCCAAAGTTTCTACCAGAGAGTCAAGACGAAAACGTGTGCCAACCCAGCATAAGTTCACGAGGTCACATAACTCGCAAGTTGATCACCAAAACATACATCAAGTGGATCACGTGAATATCCCATTGTGACCACAGATAAGCACATGCAAGACATACATCAAGTCTTCTCAAATCCTTAAAGACTCAATCCGATAAGATAACTAAAAAGGGAAAACTCAATTCATCACAAGGAGATAGAGGGGGAGAAACATCATAAAATCCAACTATGATAGCAAAGCTCGCAATACATCAAGATCGTGCCGAATCAAGAACACGAGAGAGAGAGGGAGAGAGAGAGATCAAACACATAGCTACTAGTACATACCCTCAGCCCCGTGGAGAGCGCTGGGATAATGAAGATGGCCATCGGAGAGGGATTCCCCCCCTCCGGCAGGGTGCCGTAACGGGCCTAGATTGGTTTTCGGTGGCTATGGAGGCTTGCAGTGGCGAAAGTCCCGATCTAGGTTTCTTTCTGGAAGTTTGGGTACATATAAGAGGTGTTGGAGTTGGGAACAAGTCAGGGGGTCCCCGAGGCGGCCATGAGGTAGGGGCGCATCTAGGGGGTAGGGTGCGCTCCCACCCTCGTGGGTGCCTCAGGACTCTTCTGGCCCATCTCCGGTACTCCGTGGGCTTCTTCTAGTCCAAAAATTATCTCGGTGAATTTTCAGGTCAATTGGACTCCGTTTGGTTTTCCTTTTCTACAATACTCAAAAATAAGGAAAAAACAGAAACTGGCACTGGGCTCTAGGTTAATAGGTTAGTCCCAAAAATAATATAAAATAGCATATAAATGCATATAAAACACCCAAGGTTGGTAAAATAATAGCATGGAACAATAAAAAAATTATAGATACATTGGAGATGTATCAACCCGCATATATCCTTTTCCGCGAACTGCAAAAGCCTTATGCGGGTCGGGATTTTGCGGGGTCTACTAGAGATGCTCTTATACCCTTCAATACAATCCATAGATTCATAAAAATAAGCACACAATGCAACAAAAACAGAATTTGTCAAAACAGAACAGCCAGTAGTAATCTGGACTTTGTCCATACTTCTGTGACTCCAAAAATTCTAAAAATTTAGGACAACATAGAAAATTTGTATATCAATCTTGTGTAAAAAAATTCAGAATTTTATCGCACTTCTGTGATTTTTAACAATTCTATTACTAGGTGCAAAAGTTTCTATTTTTCACCAAGATCAAATCAATTATCACCAAACATAATCCCAAAGGCGCAGACTAAGGCATAGCCTAGTGGTGGGAAGGGGCTGATGCCTTCCCACCCACCCAGGTTCAAGGCTTGGTACTTGCAATTTGGGTTTGTTGCACCAATTATGCTGTAGGGGGTCCCTTACAGTCTTTCTATCAAAAAAACATAATCCCAAAGGCTTTACTTGGCACAAACACTAATTAAAACAAAAAAACACAATCATAACAGTACCATAATTGTGTGAACACTCAAGGATAGAAATAAAAAGGCAAAAATAAATTTTATTCATTGGGTTGCCTCCCAACAACCATATTTTCCTCTCTCATAATAATTACATGTAGGATCATAATCAAATTCAACAATATAACTATCACATAAAATATTATCTTCATGATCCACATGCATGCAAAGTTGACACTCTTCCAAAATAGTGGGATTATCATCAAATAAACTCATGACCTCTCCAAGCCCACTTTTATCAAAAATTTCATAAGACTGAACACTCTCCAAATATGTGGGATTACTTTTAGCTAATGTTGTAACTCTTGCAAACCCACTTTTAATATTATCGCAAGCATATTCATCATGAGATTTAATTTTTTTAAGATCATAAGAATCATTATCACCCAATCATGATCATTGCAATAAGTAGTGGACATAACAAAACAAGCGTCCCCATCCTTGGGGTTTTGCATATCCCTAACACAATTGACATTGATAGAATTTATAATAACATCATTGCAATCATGCTTTTCATTCAATGAGTATCATGAATCACTTTATAAATTTCTTCATTTAACACTTCATCACAATTTTCAGATTCATGAATCTCAAGCAAAACTTCATGAAGATAATCTAGTGAACTCAATTCAGTATCAACTGGTTCATCATAATTGGATCTTTTGAAAAGATTAGCAAGTGCATGAGGATCCATATCAATAGATTTTTAGCAAGCGAAGATGCAACCAAATAGAAGGCACATGGCAACATAAGCAAAGAGGCAAACAAAAAAGAAGACAAATAAAAAGGCAAATATTTTTGTGTTTTTGTACAACGTTATAGAAGTGGGGGGATGAAAACGAGAGGCAAATGGCAAATAAAGTAAATTGCAAGGAGATGAGATTTGTCACTAGGAACCTGATAAATGTTGATGATGTCTCACCAACAATGGCGCCAGAAATTACTTTTGATGCGGCTTGAAACTGCGTCGATATTTCCACAAAGACAAAGGGATGATGCAGTACAACTACGGTAGGTGTTTCCCTCAGTTATGAAACCAAGGTATCAATCCAGTAGGAGAACCAAGCAACACTATGTAAACGGTACCTGCACACATAGAACAAATCCTCGCAACCCAACGCATAAGAGGGGTTGTCAATCCCTCCTCGGTAAGAAGATAGAATAATTTGTATGAGTTTGGATAAAAGGATCTGAATAAAACACGAAATAAAATAAGTAAAGAAAAGTGCAACAAGGTATTTTTGGGTTTTTGGGATAATAGATCTGAAAACAAATACGGCAAAAAATAGATCGGAAATAAAATATGATAAAAGATAGGCCCGAGGGCCGTAGATTCCACTAGCGGCTTATCTCGAGAAAATAGCATATGGTGGGTAAAAAAATTACTATTGAGCAATTGACAGAAGAACAAATAATTATGACAATATCCAAGGCAATGATCAATATATAGGCATCACGTCCAAGATTAGTAGGCTGAAACGATTCTCAATCTACTACTATTACTCCACACATCGACCGCTATCCAGCATGCATCTAGTGTATTAAGTTCAATCAAGGAGAAACGGAGTAATGCAAAAAGACCGATGACATGATGTAGACAAGATCTATTCATGTAGGAATAGACCCCATCTTGTTATCCTTAATAGCAACGATACATACGTGCCTCGCTACCCCTTCTCTCATTGGGTGAGGACACCGTAAGATCGAACCCATCACAAAGCACCTCTTTCCATTGCAAGAAAAATCGATCTAGTTGGCCTAACTAAACGAAAGATTTGAAGAAGAAATACGAGGCTATAGATAATCATGCATATAAGAGATCAAAGAAGACTCAAATAATATTAAAGTCATTACATCAAATAGATCTCCAAGAGACCATTGTATTGAGAATCAAAAAGAGAGAAGAAGCCATCTAGCTACTGCCTACGGACTCGTATGTCTATGGTGAACTACTCACGCATCATCGGAGAGGCACCAATGAGGATGATGAACCCCTCCGTGATCGTGTTAGATTGGATCTCGTGGTTCTGGAACTTGCGGCGGCTAGAATTGTGTTTCATCAACTCCCCTAGGGTTTGTAGAATATTTGGGTATTTATAGAGCTGAGAGGCGGTGGAGGAGACCCCCGTGGGCCCCACAACCCATCAAGGTGCTCTAGGGGCCTCTGGCGCGACCTGGTGTCTTGTGGGCCCCACGGGCCTCCCACCAGGTGCTTCCTTGACTCCCAAGTTTCCTTCTAGTCCGAAAAAATCTTCAAAAAGTTTCACTGCATTTGGACTCCGTTTAGTACTGATATTCTGCGAAGTAAAAACAAGCAAAAAACAACAACTGACACTAGGCACTATGTCAATAGGTTAGTCCCAAAAAATGATATAAATTGCTATAAAATAATTGTAAAACATTCAAGAATGATAACATAAGAGCATGAAACAATCAAAAAGTATAGATACGTTGGAGACGTATCAAGGGTGGACTTGCAACTAGGACAAAAAAGCGGCCCCACAATTACATCTCGGGGATGAAGTCACAAATAGAGAAAAAAGTGTGTCACCGTTAGTTGGGTATCGAGAATGGACTTGCAACTAGGAAAAAAAGACCTGGTTGCATGCGACAGTGGACTTGCAACTTGAACAACAAAAAAGGCGGGCTCACAATTGCATGTCGGGGGTGAACTCATAAATGGAGAAAAAAGTGTGTCGCCCCTAGTTGCATCTCGAGGGTGGACTTGCAACTAGGAACAACAGATTGAGTTGAATGTCGACAATGGACTTGCAACTTAAACAACAAAAAAGATGGGCCCGTAGTTACATGTCGGAGGTGGAGTTGCAACTGGGACAAAAAGGGTTGGACCCTTGTTGCATGTCGAGAGGGTGCATTTGCAACTAGGAAAAAAATGGACCAGACCCAGTTGTGTATCGAGGAATGAAATTGCAACTGGGAGACAAAAGGTGAGCGAATTGCATGTCAGGGATAGAGTTGCAACAAGGACAAAAAAGATCACTCGATGAAAATAACAAAATCACCTAATCCCTAGATAAAAAATAGGGCAAAAGGTGACAAAATTTATCTGAGGTTACTAATCGCATCATCACTTACTATCATCTTCTTCATCACGAGGACAAACATTGAACCCCCAGTTGACTCCATTCTTGCTCGCGCTGGCTCTACTCAAATATAAGAGGGAATGAAAGAGAGACAGTGGCGAATGAAACTTAGGAGGCAATGATCAACTTGTACCTTCAAGTTATACCACATAGGCCAAAAAGGAACGTGACCCTGAGATCACGTCACGAAAATAGCCTAGAAAAATATGCATGTGCGAACAAGATGAGAAGTGGACACAAGACGAACGGCAAGACAAGGGACACACGTGACAAAACAACTCACAATCAAGATTTGCACAACATCTAAAATAAAATAGGCTGAACGATCAGGAAATTGGATGAGACATTTCTAAATATATTTAAAAAATCATAAATTAAAAAAAGAAATGAAAAAAAGAACTAAAAAATCAAAACATAAATTAAAAATCATGAACTTTTAAAATAAATGAAAAAGAAACAAACAAATTTAGTCAAGTTCGGTTGAGTTTTAGGTTAAGATGGACAGACATGCAACTTAGTCGGTTGATTTTAGGTTAAAAAAATGATATGTAACTAGGTTGAGTTGCGCGTAAACAAATGGACATACTCATAGATGAAAACAAAATAAGAATAAAAGATTTACAACAATCCTGGAACACTCAGAGCACTAGAATCCCTGCGTGGTGAGAAATAAAGTGTCTAACGGGAGTGACATAGAAAAACGACAAACACTTACAAAACAAAGGTTCGACACAGCGCACGTTACAAAAAAAATCCGGACAAGCACATCAATGCACTAGTGGGGCATAGTTTAAAAAACTGGACCGGACCGGCGGTTGAACCAGAAAAAACCGAAACCGACGACCTCAGTGGTTTTTAAGCTAATAAGACCGTTCTGCAATTAGACCGGAGAAAACCGATCGAACTGGTCGGTTTTTTGGAAAACCAGTGATAAAACCGGGCCATTGAACCGGATAAAATCAGAAATTTTTTTAATAGAAATTTGGAGAAGTGAAATTCAATCCCAGGATGTTTGAGCAGTGCGTGGGGCTTGCCCATGGCCCAATAACCAACTCGGCTGTGCTACTTTGTGGTCCACTACATAGAAATAATTTTATTTGACTATTCTTTCACTCTATATTAGCACATATATTACTCAACATATATTATTTTATTGCTTAAAAAACCAACAATCGAACCGGTGAACCAACGGTCCGACCGGTAAAAACCTAAACCGACAACCTTTCCGGTTCGGTTTTTTAAACTATGCACTGGGGTCAACAGAAAAATAAAAACAGTGACATACAACATAGCTAGAAAAGGCCTAAACAAACAACTAACTTGATACCTGGCCCAAAAAACAAAACCGGAACTGGCCTGGCAAAGTAGAACAGCCTAATGGGCGCGATACTGCGACATGAGACAACCGGCATAGAACAATGCGACGTGAGGCAACACGACAGATCACCAGGTGCGCAAATTTGGAAGAAAACAAACCAACGGTGGATGACTTAAATGTGAGACACTAATTGAGGAGTGCTCATTGCAAAAATCACTCACACCTTCTCAGGTTGTGATAAGTGACGTGTTGCATGTGCTATCTCTTAAACCGCATGTCCAAATCTAAAGCCGTTTTCACCGTTGGATTCCTCGCACCGAGATCTTTAAAACTAGGTCCCATGTTTATTGGTTTTGACGAACTTGTTTTTTATGAAAAAAACGGATGAAAAAACTAAACCGGGAGCACAGGTTTTTCCCTTTTCGAAAGAGACACGCTCGTGCCTCTCGCAGAAGCAAAACTGTGCCTATCGCGCAAGAAAAAAAAAAGAAAATATGTTTTTTTCGTTTCCGAGGAGGCATGGCCGTGCCTTTCGCGAAAACACAACCATGCCTTTCGCGGAAGCGAAACCATGCTACCTGGTCCTTCCCGGAGCACAATTTTTGACGATGAGCTAAGCTTACGTTGATCTTTCCTCATCATATCATTTAGCTTTGGACAGCTAGCTTGCTTTGGAGTTTGTGTCATACCCTTGGTTCCGTTAACCTTTCCCTTCATCATTGCTTTGACTTGATGTCATCGCCAATCTATTACATCTTCGTGGAGCCTCTCAACAAAATTTGTCATGATCATCATCAACATCTTCACTCCTTCCTGGATATCAATCGAATTCTTGATGCGAAATACCACCCTTGCCCCTCGATGATTTATGTTATCAACGACAATAACTTTATTGCCCTCCCTCTGACACAAAATTGTTCATGTTTTGTGTAGTACCTTGAGTTTATTTCTATTCAGATTGTTTTAGGATCTACCTTGGAATATTACCATCTTTTATGTCAAGAATGTCATGCGAATTTCACCATGTCTTGAGAATCCTTGATACATAGTGATACTTCTCACCATCACCATTATTACTTGTTCCTCGTGTTGTTTCTAACCGGAATACCGACAAATGCACTATGATGTGTAAAATTCAAAACTTCTAGCAACCCTATTGCTTTGAAGTTATTGGTCTACAGTTTCATTCTAAGTCTATTGCTTATTGAATCATCATTCGAACATTGATCGTGCTACCTGTTCTAGATTCCTGGGTGCACCCTTCTATCATTGTTCAGTTGTGTATGTTTCCCTCGAGCATACATCATTATATCATTTGAACCGACAAATGATATTTCCTTGTTCACATAATTGTGGGAATCCACCTTTTGTTAAATCTCGATGAATTACCGCTGATTCCATCAGCCACCTCCTCATCCTCTCGTTGGTTTACTGATGAACTCATGTTTCGGAACTCGCTTCCATGGTTCATTTCTCAAGGATCTTAAAATGTCTTTGCGTCAACTGTTGTTGCACCTTTCCTTCTCAGGCATCTAGAGTCTGAGATATCCTGACACCAATCAGATCTGAATCTCGGTCAGATATGATGGTTGGAACATATTTTCAAGAGTTACAACATTGGTCTTTATGTGACCCAGTAAGGTGATGGCATGCCTAGCACACCTGGCTGGAGGGCCTATTGTCATAGTTCTCCCTTTTAGCAATGTTAACCATTCTTCCATGAGGAAATTGAAAGACTTATTCTATAAGTTGTTCCTGATGAATCCATTGAGTATCCAAAGTCTGACCTTTGCTTGAAGACCATGTCAATGCTATTCCGAAGCATGTCTATGATACTCCGATTTTCAATAAGAGCATTTGAAGCACAATGCTAAATTCTCTTTATCAATTATCCAAACACCGTTGTATGGGTAATGTCATGAAATTTCTCTCCCCTTTCCTAAAGGGTTTTCTACGTTATATCCTGTCATGGCTATCATGCTCTACTTGTCCTTGGGAAGGATATACCCCTAAAATATGTGTTTAAACACATTTTCCTTTCCATTGATTTGTTCAAACTTTCTTGTAATCTACTTAACTGAGCAGTGGTAATTCCCTGCTTAGGTAAGCACCTCGCTGTACCACTCTGATAGTAAGACCATGTTTCTATTGTTAATAACATTTCATTAACCACCGATGGACGAGAACCTTGCCTATTGGTCCGCCTCGTTCAACGAGCAGGAAAATGGTTCTCTTCGTCCCTTGCCCTTGGTACCGGCATTGTTGCCGACATAACTGATAGGCTATCCTCTGACATGCCTTGCTTACATTATCATGCAAGATGTCGTCGCCCTTCCTACTTTTAACCCACATGGTGGGCCCATAACCCACAATTCCACATGATCGAAACCCGACTCTCATGTACACCCCCTGTTCCCAAGGTTGTTCCTCGCGCGTGGCCTCGTATGTAATTCACGAGCCACCTTCATGTCTGATATCGGACACAATACTTATTCCCGTTGTTTTGACCCTCTCACGCCCTATAACAGGCATCGAACAATTGCCTGCCCGCTCGAAACTTCCCAGGTTACCTCCTTACTTTGCTCTCGATATTTTCTTAAGATTCGATTCGAGAGTTACTTTCCGCCACCTTCCTCGATGTTGTCGACCCGATAGTCAACCTTGCCGATGTCCGTTCTCCCAGAATGCCCACCCTTTATTCTTTCATAAGTACGATGGAGTTCCTGAAGAAAGGACGTCGATTTCATCATGATGACCTGAAGCCGAGAAATGAAGACATCAATGTATTGGACCGGCCTCTTCGAGAAGAGCACGCCAGGATGAGAAGACCCGCTAGATTCATTACCAAACCTTCCCCCTTTCACTACCTCTTAAATCTTGGGACGAGATTTCTTGTAGTGGAGGAGAATTGTGACGCCCGGATAATTAGGCTACAGTAATCCCATGTTAACGATGCCACATCACCACGGTTACTGTTGTTAATCTCGCGTTAGTTCAAAACCGATTCAAATTCAAAATTGAATTAAAGGCAAACAACAAAAGTTTTCAAACTTTAAAACTGAAATGTCTGGGTTGTGCCAAGTAATGCAAAGTTAATTGTGGTGAGGAAACCCCACTTTTATAAAATGTTTTAATACTCTAAAATGATTAAAACAGTAGTTGAAACGATTAAATAAGTGCCTTTGATATTTTATAAAATCATAAACTATTTTATTTTGAGGTGAAACTTTTTAGAATAGTGGGTTACTTTGAAACACTATTTTTGGAGCTAAGTGTATATTTTACTAAAACTAAAATAATTGGAAATAAAGTAAAACAGTAAAAAGTAGATAAACCAAAAAGAACATAAAAGTAGTAAAAAAACAAAAAAAGGAACCCCCTAGCCAACTGGGCCAAACGGCCCAGCCGGCCAGCCCTCTAACCTAGCCAGCCCACCCACTCCGTTAACTCCCATGGGCGACCGAACCCAAACCCTAGCGCACCCCACTCCCCCACTCGTCCCACCCTGCACGTCTCCCTCGCTCCCCCTGATCTGGATCGGGGGAAATGGTGCCCCGACACCGCCGCCTCATCCCTACGCCCTGTCGCCGGCAGGCGCCGCCCGTCTCCGCCGGCGCCTCCTCGTTGCCTCCCCACACTGCCTCCTCAACCCTCCTCCCCGACCGACCTCCTAGCGCCTCTGCTTCCTCCTGGCGCCGCCCCGCCATCGCCGCCTCGACCCCGACTCCGTCGCCCGAAGCCGTCCCGGACGCCGCCGGACTTCCCTATCTACGCGCGTCGTCCCCGTCCACCTCCTCGTTCCCCCGCTGCCCGAACCCCTGCAGCACCCCTGTGAGCCGCCGCCTCCCCTCCTCACTCCCTCTCTCCCGTCGTTGACCCCCCCTCACCGCGCACGTGCCTCGCTCGCGGCCGCGGCCACCGCCTCCGCGCCCCCCTCCCCGTGCGCACCCAGCGCCGCGCTCGCGCCCCCTGCCTCACCGTGTGGACGCGCCCGACATCGGCCTTGCGCCGTTCGCGCCCGCTCGCGCGGCCGTTAGCCGTCCATCGCGCATGTGCACCGCCCGCGCTCACCCCGTCTCGCTGTGCTGCCGCTCGCGGTCGTGCTCGCCGCGCGCCCTCCACCACGGCCCTCCGCTCCCTTGTCGGAGCTCGCGATCGATGCTGCTGCAGTGGTTGTGCTCCTCCAGCCCCTTGTCGCACCGCTGCACTACTCCCCTGCTGCTCCGCCCGGTGGCGGCCCGCCGGAGCTCCACGCCGGAGCGCCGGCACTCGGTCCCACCAGCCGCTCCACAGCGCCCTCCCGGGTAAAGCACCCGCACACCCGCAGCGCCCCTGCGCCTGTAACCTGCTAGCACCGGCGCCCGCTTTGGCCTTTGGCCCTATGACGAACGGGGCCCACGCCCTGAACAAAATAAAATAACAATAACAATAACAATAATAATAATAAATTAATAATAAAATTAATTAATTAATTATGTAAATAATTAACTTAATTAATCCTGTTTAGTTAGCTAATTAACTTAATTAACCTGTTTAGTTAACCTAATAACCTAATTAGTCTTTTAATCTGTTAGGTTAGTAAAACGGTGTATGACAAGGGGGCCCCACCCCCTGTCGACCAGTCAAAGTTTGATTGGTCAACTGGGACCCCTTGGACCCACATGGCAGCCCCTCTGGTACACTTATGTGTACCCAGAGCTGGGTGCACCTAGCAATTCACATTTATTTCGAATTAAAATAATCTGATAATTTTAGAAAATGAATTAAAACTTTAAAAATTAATATAAAATAAATCGTAGCTCGGATGAAAAAACTTTGTACATGAAAGTTGCTCAGAACGACGAGATGAACCCGGATACGCAACCCGTTCGTCCGCCACGCCTCCCTAGCATACTGAACACGCAACTTTCTCCCTCCGGTTCATCTGTCCAAAAACGCGAAACACAGGGAATACTTTCCCGGATGTTTTCCCCCTTCACCGGTACCACCTCGTACCGCGTTAGGGCACACCTAGCATCACGCTTTGTCATGTCATGCATCGTCATGCATTTGTTTGCATTATATTTATTGTTTCTTCCCCCTCTTCTCTCGCTAGACATCGAGACCGACGACGCTGCTACCCAGTACGAGTACGGTGTTGACGACCCCTCCCTCTTGCCAGAACAACTAGGCAAGCCCCCCCTTGATCACCAGATATCGCCTACTCTGCTCTATACTGCTTGCATTAGAGTAGTGTAGCATGTTACTGCTTTCCCTTAATCCTATCCTGATGCATAGCCTGTCATTGTTGTTACAACTGTTGTTACCTTAACCTGCAATCCTAATGCTTAGTATAGGATGCTAGTTTATCATCAGTGGCCCTTCATTCTTGTCCGTCTGCCATGCTATACTATCGGGCCGTGATCACTCGGGAGGTGATCACGGGTATATACTATATACTTTATATATGATACTTGAGGTGACTAAAGACGGGTCGGCTCGTAGGAGTACCCGCGAGTGATCCACGGATTGGGTCCGAAAGGACGTTTGTCCCGACGGCCCTCTGAGTGGATCTTTGTGGCGAAGCGACAGGGCAGGTTGAGACCACCTAGGAGAGAGGTGGGCCTGGCCCTGGTCGGCGTTTGCGGTTATTTCAAAATAACACATTTAACAATATCTTGGTATTTGATCTGAGTCTGGCTACTGGCCTATACGCACTAACCATCTACGCGGGGACAGTTATGGGCACTCGACGTCGTGGTATCAGCCAAAGCCTTCGTGACGTCAGCAACTGAGCAGCGCACGCCGGATTGGACTGGAACGCCTGCTAGGCTAGGTCTGCTTCCGGCCGCCCACGCAATGTGCAGGTGTGCTAAGGGCGATGGGCCCAGACCCCTGGGCACTTAGGTTTAGACCGACGTGCTGACCTCTCTGTTGGTCTAGGTGGGGCTGCGACGTGTTGATCTTCCGAGGCCGGGCATGACCCAGGAAAGTGTGTCCAGCCAAATGGGATCGAGCGTGTTGGGTTATGTGGTGCACCCCTGCAGGGAAGTTAAACTATTCGAATAGCCGTGATCTTCGGTAACATGAAGACTTGGAGTTGTACCTTGACCTTATGACAACTAGAACCGGATACTTAATAAAACACACCCTTCCAAGTGCCAGATACAACCGGTGGTCGCTCTCTCACAGGGCGACGAGGGGAGGTCATCGGTTAGGATTATGCTATGCGATGCTACTGTGAACTTACCACCTACTCTCTTCTCCTGCTGCAAGATGGAGGTTACCAGAAGCGTAGTCTTCGAAAGGACTAGCTATCCCCCTCTTATTCCGGCATTCTGCAGTTCAGTCCACATATGATACCCTTATTCCATTTGATACCAATGCATACATATGTAGTGTAGCTCCTTGCTTGCGAGTACTTTGGATGAGTACTCACGGTTGCTTTTCTTCCCCTTTTCCCCTTTCCTATATCCGATTGCTGCAACCAGACGATGGAGCCCAGGAGCCAGATGCCACTATCGATGACGACTACTACTACTCGGGAGGTGCCTATTACTACGTGCAGCCCGCTGACGGCGACCAGGAGTAGTTTAGGAGGATCCTAGGCAGGAGGCCTGCGCCTCTTTCGATCTGTATCCCAGTTTGTGCTAGCCTTCTTAACGCAAACTTGTTTAACTTATGTCTGTACTCAGATATTGTTGCTTCCGCTGACTCGTCTATGATCGAGCTCTTGTATTCGAGCCCTCGAGACCCCTGGCTTGTAATATGATATCTTCCCGTGATACCTTCCCGTGAGTCCCTGATCTTGATCGTACACGTTTGCGTGTATGATTAGTGTACGATTGAATCGGGGGCGTCACAAATAGCATGTCGGGAGTGGAGTTGCAACTGAGACAAAAATGCCTTCCTCCATCCCAATGTTGAGTGTTGAGGGTTGATGTGGCTTGAAATTGCGTCGGTATTTCCCCAAAGAGGAAGGGATGATGCAATACAGCCACGGTAGGTATTTCCCTTAGATATGAAACCAAGTTATCAATCCAGTAGGAGAACCAAGCAACACTATGTAAACGGTACCTGCACACAAAGAACAAATCCTCGCAACCCAATTTGTAAGAGGGATTGTCAATCCCTCCTCGGTAAAAAGATAGATTAATTTGTATGAGTTTGGATAAATAGATCTGAATAAAACACAAAACAAAATCAGTAAAGAAAAAGTGCAGCAAGGTATTTTTGGTTTTTTGGAATAATAGATCTGAAAACAAATACGACAAAAAATAGTCCAAAAAGCAAATATGATAAAAGATAGACCCGATGGCTCTAGATTTCACTAGTGGCTTCTCTGGAGAAAATAACACACGGTGGGTAAACAAATTACTGTTGGGCAATTTATAGAAGAAAAAGTAATTATGATAATCAATATATAGGCATCACATCCAAAATTAATAGACCGAAACGATTCTGCATCTACTACTATTACTCCACAGATCGACCGCCATCCAGCATGCATCTAGTGTATTAAGTTCATGGAGAAACAGAGTAATGCAATAAGAACGATGACATGATGTAGACAAGATCTATTCATGTAGGAATATATCCCATCTTGTTATCCTTAATAGCAACGATACATACGTGCCTCGCTAGCCCTTCTGTCACTGGGTGAGGACACCGTAAGATCGAACCCATCACAAAGCACCTGTTCTCATTGCAAGAAAAATCGATCTAGTTGGCCTAACTAAACCAAAGATTCAAAAAGGAAATACGAGGCTATAAATAATCATGCATATAAGAGATCAAAGAAGACTCAAATAATATTAACTCGAACTTCATCGGATCCCAACAAACACACTGGAGAAAGTCATTACATCAAGTAGATCTCCAAGAGAACATTGTATTGAGAATCTAAAAGAGAGAAGAAGCCATCTAGCTACTGCCTACGAGCCCGTAGGTGTATGTTGAAGTACTCACGCATCATCGGAGAGGCACCAATGAGGATGATGAACCCCTCCGTGATCGTGTTAGATTGGATCTCGTGGTTCTGGAACTTGCTACGGCTGAAATTTTGTTTCGTCAACTCTCCTAGGGTTTCTGGAACATTTGGGTATTTATAGAGCTGAGAGGCAGTGGAGGAGACCCATGTGGGCCCCATAACCCATCTGGGCACGCCAGGGGCCTCTGGCGCGCCCTGGTGTGTTGTGGGCCCCACGGGCCTCCCCCCTAGGTACTTCCTTGGCTCCCAAGTTGTCTTTTGGTCCAAAAGAATCTCCAAAAAGTTTCACTGCATTTGGACTCCGTTTGGTACTGATATTCTGAGAAGTAAAAAACAAGCAAAAACAGCAACTGGCACTGGGCACTATGTCAATAGGTTAGTCCCAAAAATGATATAAAATTGCTATAAAATGATTGTAAAACATCCAAGAATGATAATATAATAACATGGAACAATAAAAAAATTATAGATACGTTGGAGACGTATCAACATCCCCAAGCTTAATTCCTGCTCCTCCTCGAGTAGGTA